>NC_088214.1:17202512-17502512 GCF_036934945.1 Oncorhynchus masou masou
ACCATTCTTGTGATCATTTTGACCCCACGGGGTGAGATCTTGCGTGGAACCCCAGATCGAGGGAGATTATCAGTGGTCTTGTATGTCTTCCATTTCCTAATAATTGCTCCCACAGTTGATTTCTTCAAACCAAGCTGCTTACCTATTGCAGATTCAGTCTTCCCAGCCTGGTGCAGGTCTACAATTTTGTTTCTGGTGTCCTTTGACAGCTCTTTGGTCTTGGCCATAGTGGAGTTTGGATGGTGACTGTTTGAGGTTGTGGACAGGTGTCTTTTATACTGATAACAAGTTCAAACAGGTGCCATTAATACAGGTAACAAGTGGAGGACAGAGGAGCCTCTTAAAGAAGAAGTTACAGGTCTGTGAGAGCCAAAAATCTTACTTGTTTATAGGTTACCAAATACTTATCTTCCACCATAATTTGCAAATAAATTCATTAAAAATCCTACAGTGATTTTCTGTTGGTTTTTTTTCTCATTTTGTCTTGTCATAGTTGAAGTGTTGATGAAAATTACAGGCCTCTCATCTTTTTAAGTGGGAGAACTTGCACAATTGGTGGCTGACTAAATACTTTTTTGCCCCACTGTGTGTGTGTGTGTATGTATGTCTAAATGAAAATTAAGTTTTCTTTGTAGTATTAAGATACTCATTCGGTGACATTACCCCCTCTTTAAAAAAAAAAAAACATTTTTTTTAAGAGGTTTAATTAGCAAGGTGTTTTATTTTGTGTATTTTTTTTTACTTAGCTCTGTGTTTTTCTTAACCTTTGCTGATGCTCTCTCAGACAGAACCAGCAGGGGATATGCTCTTACTGTGGCTGATGTTTAAAACCCCATTGATTGCTTTGTTATAAAGGTGCTCATGCCTCTTCCATTGCCCATAATGGTACCAGCATACTACTTCTGCCACTACTGCTGCACCTGTTCCAATGTCCCCAAGAGCCCTGGGTATACCACAGATAGGCCCCCGAGTGCACTGCAGTGGGACAGCTGTGGCAACAAAAGCCACGTTGCCCCGGAGATGGCACTGCAGTGGGACAGCTGTGGCAACAAAAGCCACGTTGCCCCGGAGATGGCACTGCAGTGGGACAGCTGAGGCAATAAAAGCCACGTTGCCCCGGAGATAGCACTGCAGTGGGACAGCTGTGGCAACAAAAGGGATGACTGATCTCGTCTGTCTGTCACCAACACCTGGCTCAACTGGTTCATACACACCTGTATGGCCACATACAATCTCACCACACAGAGGGGTCAGAGTGGAGATGACGAGGCAGACACTCAATAGACTGTTTCAAACCCTTCAACGACAGGCCTGTAGATGTCTTCCCATGGGGTCACTTCAGTACATTTGTCTTCTCACCATCTACACCCGAATGTGCTGCTTAATGGACAGTTTTTAACCGGTCAATATTTTTTCTGGACTAAGTGGTTTCTCTGAGAAAGGACATTTTGGGATTTTGTTCTCCAACTGTTCAGAATGGGATCCAAATTAATCTCTCACGAGGACAACTTGGGGCCTCTCTTCATGGCTGTTTTTCAAAGACATGATCTTGGACATTTGTTAACTTTCTCAATGGTCTTCAGCATTTCTTTGGACTCACAACCAAATGTCTAGTTGTTGGTTGAAAAAGGGACTTGCCAATTGGATCCCTTTTTCTGCTGCTACCTGTCACTCGTCA
Organism: Oncorhynchus masou masou; assembly: GCF_036934945.1. Taxonomy (NCBI): domain Eukaryota; kingdom Metazoa; phylum Chordata; class Actinopteri; order Salmoniformes; family Salmonidae; genus Oncorhynchus; species Oncorhynchus masou. The sequence goes on from NC_088214.1 coordinate 17,204,191, forward strand.
CTCAACACTGTCTCCTGATGCCCCGGAGGAAGAGGGTGTCTGCTTACGCCCCTTCTAGTATTTGGAGTGACTCTTGTTAATTATTGATTATCCTTGTCCCATCTCCATTGAACCTCAGTTGGACAGTCACAACAGAAAGGCATGACAAAGATCTGAAAGGACTGATATCTGACCTCTTAAGGGCTTGACTCCAAAACCTTTTCAAAAGCCACTCAAGCCCCACCACCACTGAACTACAGAGCCCATCCTGCCTGCAAACCAGCTGTCAGATTTCCACCCAAACTTGACAACCTCCTTTGATTGGACCCTTGTTGCCTAGATACAGTACATGCAGTCAAGATTGGGCCATATCCATCCCAGTAAGCATCAGGTGTCAGTGGTACCAGGGAATAAGTAGTCATTTTCTCAATGTTATTATTTACCAAAAAACTATATTTAGAAAATGCATAGTTTGTTGACTCCCTCCTCTTACCCTAAAATGGGGGAATTGATTCTGACATAATTGTCAAATCCAAATGGATTAATTTACATATTTATTGCTACTGCAGTTTGGAATGAAAATTGGTTATAAACCACCCAATATTTCATAGTCTTGTTTTATGACTCAGTAATCCTGGCAGCCTCTTGGTTTACCAGCTACACCATTCAGATGTTCTATTGCAATGAAATGAATTTAAACTGCAGTATTGTCATCAGGCTACTATGTCTTTCTGTGTGTGTGAGACTTCGGCTCCCCTAACACCATTCTACACCAATCATAAACACATTTGGGGCTTCGGTCATTATCTTAGTCATACGCACTATTTTGAGACCAAGCATGTATATATATAAACTACAGTGTGCCATTGAGAGACATATATAGCGAGTCTATATGACTCTGGTGCTATTCATAGTCTGGCTATGTTGAGGTGGAAAGTGACCTGCAGTTTCATCTAGCTTCTCTTCCCTTGTTCACCCACCCACTTTCTCTTGTCCTGTCTTCCCTTCAATCTGTCCATGCACCTCTTCATCTCTACCTCTCACCCTTTCCCCTCTCTACTTTGGGGTGTGTTTATTTCTTTTTGTTTCAGTGTGTGACACCAAAAGCATTCACAGCCCGTAGGATCTCCCTTAGCAGTGAGTATACCTCCCTCTAAACACTCGTGCCTGTTTTGTTTTTTCAGCCCAGTAGGTAGTGTTGGTTTTTTGTTTAGTTTGCATATGTGTGAGTGTGCGCCAGTTATAGATGTGTGTGCGTGTTTGTGTGTGTGTGCTTGCGATTGTTTGGCCATGGTTAAATTCCCCTATGTCTTCCAGGCAGCAAGGCCTCTCCAGGTGCTGTCACTGCAGAGGGCGAAACAGAGTCTGTGGCTGGGAGGAAGAGGCGATGGGGATCCAGCACTGCAGTCACAACCAAGAAATCATCCATGAGCATCACCACAGACTCTCTGAAGGTATAGCATCAGTACACTGCAAAAATAGTCTTGTACATATTACTTATCTAAAGCACCTCAGAATGAATAATATCAAACTTTTTACTATCTGAGTCTTGATGCTTCTTTCTCCCACCGCTAATCTGTTGATTCTGTTTTTCCCCAGTCTCTGATCCCAGACATCAGACTGTGTCCAGGCCAGGAGATGGTGGTGGATCTGCACCCAGGGGAGGATCACCTCTCTGGGGTGGAGGAGGAGGGAAGGGAGCGGGGTGAGCAGGACCTCAAGATCAGACGCACAGTCACACAGGTCAGAGTTCAACTTTAACTTCACCTGGTCTGTGGACTGTACATTTTATCTAGTTTCAAGTAGTAGGAATGTATTACTGGAAATTGGTTTTTCTGCACTCATTAATAAAGGTGCATTCAGTGGTATTTACTATAAAGGCTAACATCCTTAATTAACCCAAAGCTATTAGCATTTGTGAATGTCAAATTAAAAAGTGTGTGCCGCTTCTTCCCCACCTACCTGAAATGTAGGTGGTCCCGTCAGTGACCCAGGAGAATGGACAGAAGGAGTCCAAGAGGAGTGAACACGAGGAGGAAGACCGAGAAGATGGAAGGGAGGTTAAAGGAGACAGAGAGGAGAAGATGGATGGCTCATTCCAGAGAGACTCCATGGAGACACAATGCCCCTCTCCCCCCAGCCATGACATGGAGATGAAAACAGGTGATAGATAAACTTAATTTTCTTATCAGATCAAAACCTCTAACCCTGGGCTAGATTCTACCCTTTGATATGTTGAGTGAGGTCAGGTTGATGTATCTCTATCTTTTCCTCTCCTCAGTGACCCCCAGTGACAAATTGATCCGTCGCTCCATCAGCCAGCAGAAGTCTGGCGTGTCCATCACCATAGACGACCCTGTCCGCACGGCCAAGCAGCCCTCTCCTCCACGAGGCAAAGTGTCCAACATCGTCCACGTGTCCAACCTGGTTCGTCCGTTCACCCTGAGCCAGCTGAAGGAGCTGCTCGGTAGGACCGGCACCGTGCACGAGGACGGTTTCTGGATCGACAAGATCAAATCTCACTGCTACGTCACAGTACGTCTTTGTCTGTTAGCCATCATCCTGAATCCAGGGCTGTGTCTCAACCGATATCCTATTCTCCGTATAGTACACTACTTGTTATCATCCGTCGGAGGCTGTGGTCAAAGCTAGTGCATTTGACTATAGGGGGGACGAGGGTGTCATTTGAGGTGCAGCCCAGAACATCACCTACATCTCCCTATTCTGTCTTATCTAAGGCAAGCCTCACTGTTCCTCATGGATGTCCTGTCTTGCTCTCATTTTTCTTCCAGTACTCCAGTGCAGAGGAGTCAATTGCCACTCGTGCAGCCCTGCATGGGGTGAAATGGCCTCAAAGCAACCCCAAGTTCCTCAGTCTGGACTTCATTCAGCAGGAGGAGGTAAGACTATCTGCGTTCTCGTGGTTTTGCCCTACCTGATGATGGATATTGTTCCCATATCGTTATGGTAACGCTCCTCTTCCTCTGTAGCTGGATTTCCACAGAGGCCTGCCTCCCCCTGAGAGAGCTGGGGAGGGTGAGCGGGGGGCTGCGGCGGTGCCTGGTCGGGGGGCGGTCCTGCCTCCTCTCCTGCCCGAACGGGAACAGTGGGCGGAGCGAGAGCGTGAGATGGAGCACAGGGAGAGGACCCGGGCTGAGAGGGAGTGGGACAGGGACAAGGTCCGGGACTTTGGTCCAGAAAAACCTGGAGAGGAAGCGGTCCCCAGACGATCCCGCTCCAGAGAGCGGAAACGCAAGGAGAGGAAGATGGACAAGAAAGGTGACGAGTTGGCGATGGAAAGATGGGTGTTTCGATCTGTGCCCTGTTGTGTCAAGTGTATGTTTACTCTTTGTGTTTCTTCAGAGAAAGCTGCAGATGAACCTCCTGTCAAACTGCTGGATGAACTGTTCAAGAAAACCAAAGCAGCCCCTTGTATATACTGGCTCCCCCTCACAGAAGAGCAGGTCAGTTATACACACAACTCAACTATCTGAACAAGATTATAGATTCATTTGTTATTGATATAGGGTCTACATGTCCTTCCTTACATTTGTTGAAAGTATTGATTTCAATTGTTCACAGTCCACATCTCTGACGTTCTCTGAGCTTTTCTTTTCATGTTCTGTCTCTTTCTGGCCAGTTTTCACAGAAGGAGACAGCTCGACAAGAGCGGATGAAGGAGCGAGAGAAGAGGAGGAAGGAGCAGCAAGAGGAGTTGGAGAAGAAAAGGGAGGAAGATCGCAAAGAAAAGATGAAAGCCGCGAGTGCTGCATCTGGAGAAAGAGGCGAGGGGGAGCGGTACAGAGAGCGAGAGAGAGACTGGGGCAGAGATGGAGAGAGTGACAAACACAGAGAAGACTGCTACCGCCGACCTGGGGGCAGCAGTGCAGGGGGAGCCAGACGCTCCCGCAGCCGCAGTGACCCCCCACCTCGTGACAGACGACGCTAGAGGGAATTGGTGTGGCTGGAACTGTCTTAAAATAACCCCCTCCATTCCCCATCACTACATTTACTTTGTTACAATATAAGACCCTACAGTAGACCAACAGATGTAGTCACTATCTGTCACTTTTTTAAAGCACACACCGACACAGATAGGGACCATGGTTTAGCAATGTTTTCCCCCAGGCTGCTATCTGTCTTGCTCCATCATGAAAGTTTAGATTTTATTTCATTTTGCCTGACTCTTTTTTTGCTTTATTATATTCTTGTGAGATTGACAGTAAGTCAACCAACCCCCCCATACGTAATTGCTTTACGTAGAGTTCTATGCATACACACACTGGTTTTTGGCCTTCACCAGTTGTATGTGTGTGTTCCACGACTGGTTTCTGTGGGGTGCTTCATCATTGCTGCATGTTGTCCCAGTCCACTGTGCTCAGCCTTGTGTCCTAGGGAGGACTGACGTGGTTGTGCAGTGTTCTGCCCCCTCTGTCTTTGTTTAGTTTGAGGGATGAGACTATTATCTGCAAGATCGTAGAAATGACAAGCTCCTCTGATCTGTGTTTTCATCTTCTAAATGCTTCTTTCTGCTCATCCAATAGTTCTCCCTGAACGGTCAACGCAAGCTGGAGAAGGGGTGCATTTTAAAACTCCACACAAATGGTTTTTAATAGTTTTTAAATCATTATTAAAGCTTTTCTTTTTTTGTTTACTCCTGTGAATGTACAAATAAAATAAGTTTGAGAAAGCTTTTGCGCTTGTTTTCTGCAAGAGCAAACTTCTGTCAGTTGGAGATGCCCATAATTATTCAGATCATTGTAGCAAAACAAAGAGCTAAATGGATACATTTTTTAAAACTCTTGCACACTTTTCATGTTCCGGGTAACTTCTTCATTTCTTTATCCTCTATTACTATGAAGCTGAAAATGGCATATACCTTAAAACCAATGCCGGTCAAAAAAAAAAGTTGCAGTAATATTGGAGATCCACAAGGTGTCAGTGATGGACAACAGGCATTTGTAGGAAGGGCCATGAAGTAGATGAAGATAAGTAATTAATAGGAAAGACTAATGGAAAGGTTTTCTGGCATATGATTTGGGGGACAGGGCATTTTTATTTTTTTATTTTACTGAAAGCAAATGGCTCTAAAAAGACTGTCATGAGGAATATGTGATGGTTAGAATAGCTTTTCCCCATATGGCTTTGTCAAGCCAATAAAATACATGCATTTTGCTCTGCAGTGCTGTCAGTTTTTATTTTTGTATTTTACCCCCAATTTTGTGATATCCCATTACGGTCTTGTCTCAATGCTGCAACTGCCCATTGGGCTCGGGATAGGTGAAGGTCGAGTCACATGTCCTCCGATACATGACCTGCCAAACCACCTCATTTGTTTGTGTATCTACCACTAAATACAGTTTTAAGTTAATTGAGAGACTACAATGGAAACTTAACGAATTACAATTTTTCACATAACCGACACACAATTCCCTCCATCTCACTTTTGTCTTTCCCACCCTTCCTCTTTCATTAGTATTTTGTGCATCATGAAGTGCCCTCTTCCTCTGGCCAATCCCTTGCTACTTCTCTCAGGCCTTGGCGTTCTTCCTGCCGAGCTCAGCAGAGCTCCTCTGTAATTACAGCTCTCTGGTCGCTGGGCTGAACATTTTTGTGCCCTGATGCAACTCTGTGTGCAGGACGGCTCAACTGAACTGGGCCGACCTTCCTGGCTTTGTCAACCCCGGCCCAGCCAGCACACTCCTGCCAGCCTATGAGCAGCTCACTACATGGAAAAACCCACTTTAGAAATGAGGCAATTGTGTTTGACACATCTTTCAATTAAGTTCTTATCTAGCAGGATAGTGTTTTACTCGATTAACAACAGCCATGTGTGCTCATGTGTCAGACCGAGTGAAGACCAAAGGATGAGATGAGAACCTGTTCCTACAATTATGTGTGTTTGGGAGTAATAATAGAGAAAGGTTTGAGGTTAATTAAAGGTAGAGCAATGTGTTGACAGTGGGTGGATGTACGGCAGGGATCATTAACTAGATTCAGCCGCGAGCAGATGGTCAGGGGTCCAGAACATAATTACAAATCATTTGTAAACGGCAAATTGGCCGCAAGAAGCCCAGACAGATATGTTTGACTAAAACGTCATTTCAAACCTTGTGTACATTTGTATATGATCACGTTTCTCTATTATGTGTGGGAATACTTGGGAACAGATTTCTGAGCTGATCTCCGAGTGTTTTTAGTATATTATGTCCAACAATAAAAATGTGTTGTTTTTCGTCAGAAAACTTGGGGTGCCAAATAAAACCACGGTTTTGGCCCGTGGGCTGCCAGTTGGGGAACCCTGGTGTACAGTATGGAGGGTGTGGGGTTTGTAGATGTTCTGTGGGCCCGGAGTCTGTTGCGATGGTGTATGAGACAATAGTTGCAGTGAGGCCGGGAGAGTTTGGCAAACCTCTCTGTGGAAAGAGAGACTGAAGTGGGCAAGGACCAAGGTCCGCTGGCCAAGTAGGCTAAGTGCTCTACAGGACACAGCGCAAGGCAGCCTCGAGGAGGACAAGGACACTTGGCTATTTTTGCCCTCTGGGTTGCCAATAGTCCGACTCAATTTAGTTTCCCGAACACAGCAACTTTCTGGTGTGGGAAGATGAAGCTGAAACGCATGGCTCTCTGGTTGTAGCTAGGTCTAACAGCACCTCTCCCCACCTCTGTCAAGAGTATACTCATCAGTACAGGCCTCTCCAGCCCTCCCTGGAAACTGAGCTGAGCCAATCCATGCTAATGACTGGGCAATAAAAACATGGTTTAGGCCCACATGGTTCTGTGTGTCCAGATTCCAGACCTGCGCTCACTGTAACATAACACTGACAGGAGCCCCCGGCTCCACTTTCAAAGGCTACCTCTGATGTGGCTGCTCAGAACTCTCTCTTCTTGCTCTTGTTTTCTTCTAGTCCTTTTTCTGACAAGAGTTTCACCTGTAGGACAATGCAGAGATAAGGTGCAGACAACTTGAAAGAGTGATATCTGGGTAATCGGAAACAGCATGAGGTTAAAGACGTCTCTCTGCCCTCTCATGTTGTTCCCATAGCAACGATTAAAACATTCCCAAACCAGAAACCGTGGATTGATGGCAGCATTCGCGTGAAACTGAAAGCCCTAACCACTGCTTTTAATCAGGGCAAGGTGACCGGAAACATGACCGAATACAAACAGTGTAGCTATTCCCTCCACAAGGCAATCAAACAAGCTAAGTGTCGATATAGAGACAAAGTAGAATCGCAATTCAACAGCTCAGACACAAGAGGTATGTGGCAGGGTTTACAGTCAATCACGGATTACAAAAAGAAAACCAGCCCAGTCACGGACCAGGATGCCTTGCTCCCAGGCAAACTAAATAACTTTTTGCCCGCTTTGAGGACAATACAGTGCCACTGACACTGCCCGCAACCAAAACATGCGGACTCTCCTTCACTGCAGCCGAGTTGAGTAAAACATTTAAACGTGTTAACCCTCGCAAGGCTGCAGGCCCAGACGGCATCCCCAGCCACGCCCTTAGAGCATGCGCAGACCAGCTGGCTGGTATGTTTACGGACATATTCAATCAATCCCTATCCCAGTCTGCTGTTCCCACATGCTTCAAGAGGGCCACCATTGTTCCTGTTCCCAAGAAAGCTAAGGTAACTGAGCTAAACGACCGTAGCACTCACTTCCGTCATCATGAAGTGCTTTGAGAGACTAGTCAAGGACCATATCACCTCCACCCTACCTGACACCCTAGACCCACTCCAATTTGCTTACCGCCCAAATAGGTCCACAGACGATGCGATCTCAACCACACTGCACACTGCCCTAACCCATCTGGACAAGAGGAATACCTATGTGAGAATGCTGTTCATCGACTACAGCTCAGCATTTAACACCATAGTACCCTCCAAACTCGTCATCAAGCTCGAGACCCTGGGTCTTGACCCCGCCCTGTGCAACTGGGTACTGGACTTCCTGATTGGCCGCCCCCAGGTGGTGAGGGTAGGTAACAACATCTCCACCCCGCTGATCCTCAACACTGGGGCCCCACAAGGGTGCGTTCTGAGTCCTCTCCTGTACTCCCTGTTCACCCACGACTGCGTGGCCACGCACGCCTCCAACTCAATCATCAAGTTTGCGGACGACACAACAGTGGTAGGCTTGATTACCAACAACGACGAGACGGCTTACAGGGAGGAGGTGAGGGCCCTCGGAGTGTGGTGTCAGGAAAATAACCTCACACTCAACGTCAACAAAACTAAGGAGATGATTGTGGACTTCAGGAAACAGCAGAGGGAACACCCCCCTATCCACATCGATGGGACAGTAGTGGAGAGGGTAGTAAGTTTTAAGTTCCTCGGCGTACACATCACAGACAAACTGAATTGGTCCACCCACACAGACAGCATCGTGAAGAAGGCGCAGCAGCGCCTCTTCAACCTCAGGAGGCTGAAGAAATTCGGCTTGTCACCAAAAGCACTCACAAACTTCTACAGATGCACAATCGAGAGCATCCTGTCGGGCTGTATCACCGCCTGGTACGGCAACTGCTCCGCCCACAACCGTAAGGCTCTCCAGAGGGTAGTGAGGTCTGCACAACGCATCACCGGGGGCAAACTACCTGCCCTCCAGGACACCAACACCACCCGATGTCACAGGACGGCCATAAAGGACATCATCAAGGACAACAACCACCCGAGCCACTGCCTGTTCACCCCGCTATCGTCCAGAAGGCGAGGTCAGTACAGGTGCATCAAAGCAGGGACCGAGAGACTGAAAAACAGCTTCTATCTCAAGGCCATCAGACTGTTAAACAGCCACCACTAACATTGAGTGGCTGCTGCCAACACACTGACTCAACTCCAGCCACTTTAATAATGGGAATTGATGGGAATTGATGTAAAATATATCACTAGCCACTTTAAACAATGCTACTTAATATAATGTTTACATACCCTACATTATTTATCTCATATGTATACGTATATACTGTACTCTATATCATCTACTGCATCTTTATGTAATACATGTATCATTAGCCACTAAACTATGCCACTTTGTTTACATACTCATCTCATATGTATATACTGTACTCGATACCATCTACTGCATCTTGCCTATGCCGCTCTGTACCATCACTCACTTTATGTACATATTCATTATCCCTTTACACTTATGTGTATAAGGTAGTAGTTTTGGAATTGTTAGCTAGATTACTCGTTGGTTATTACTTCATTGTCGGAAGTAGAAGCACAAGCATTTCGCTACACTCGCATTAACATCTGCTAACCATGTGTATGTGACAAATAACATTTGATTTGATTTCATGTGGTCTAGACTAACATTGTGTGCATTTTTTGCTGCCAGATTACAAGTGCCAGTAGTCCAGACCAGGCCCAGATTAAAGCAGGGGGGTTTCCTAACGGATGTGACTGAGTCATAGCGTGGGTGGCTGGGGTTTGGGAGAGGAGGGAAGGAGGGAGAGTCTGATTCAGCAGCTCTTGCTGGGAAGTCTCTTCTTGCGTAGTTTGAGAAACGGTGCTATATGAGAAAAAAAAAGCATGAGTGTTCAACTTCCTACCACCTGTATTATTTTCACACAATACCTTGTTTGACTAGAAATAACTAACACCACACCATAGTCAAAGTGCAGACAGACGGTTTAACCTACATAGCATAGCACATTAATGCAGCCACTTCAAACATACTGTGATAGCTGTGTGCAGATTCATCACTGGTGGGAGAGCGACATACAGTACCACAAAGGAAAACAGAAAAATTATTAGAAATTTAACAGTTGGTAAGGAGATATGAAGTTATTGAATTGGAGAAAAAGAGGAATATTAGCACATCTGCAAGAACACACATATGCAGTCATACACACACACACACTGTCACGCCCTGGTCTATATTTATTATGTTATCTTCATTTATTGGGTCAGGCCAGGGTGTGACATGGGTTTGTTTGTAGTGTGTTTCGTCTTGGGGTTGTGTGGGGTGTACAGATTAGTCCATGGCTGCCTGAGGCGGTTCTCAATCAGAGTCAGGTGATTATCGTTGTCTCTGATTGGGAACCATATTTAGGTAGCCTGGGTTTCACTGTGTGTTTGTGGATGATTGTTCCTGTCTCTGTGTTTGTTGTACCAGTCAGGGCTGTTTCGGTTTTCGACGTTTGTTGTTTTGTATTGTTCGTGTTCTTCAACATTAAAGATGTATCGAACGAACCACGTTGCATTTTGGTCCGATCCTTGTTCCACCTCTTTGTCAGAGGAGGAGTTGGAAGAAAGCCGTTACACACGTTTGTTTTTCTATCCTTGTGGGGACCTAAAATTGATTTCCATTCAAAATTCTGTTTTCCCTAACACCTTAACCTTAAACCCCTAAACCTAACCGCTTAACTCCTAACCCGTAACCCTAATTCTAACCCGTAACCCTAAGCCTAAAATAGCCTTTTCCCCCACAAGGGAGAATTTTGTACCGGATTTCCGGTACCCTCAAGGATAGTAACACAAGCCACCTAAACACACATTTGTTGTCTCCACTTGTCCGTATTTTCCTTGTTTTACTATCCGTGTGAAGACTTCTGGTACCCACAAGGATAGTATAACACACACACACACACACACACACACTATAGACCTATAAGTGAGGAAATTGTCTTTCCAGTGAAACTAATAGAATATGTTATAGAAGACTGTGAATATTAGACAAACCATCTTTCTTTCCACCCTTTCTCTTTTACATTGAGTCCATCAACACACCACAAATATGCACACAGAACAAATACCATAAAAACAAGTGTAGGTGTCTTTGTTTCTGTGTACATGCGTATTTGTGTCAGTGTGCCTATTTGAATGAACATGTGTGGTGTTGAGTATAGATAATGACACATTTTATTTTGTGTATTTAGAGCTTGTGCGGGTTGTGGCATGGCTGTTTGAAAATGAAGTCACGTGTAGCCTAAATATTCACTCGCTACACCAGGCCTTTACCCTGTGTGAGTACTGGAATACACTGAATACATGCAATGATTGGGGTTACTGGAGGAGAGGTTTGGGGAAAACTGCACAAGTACAGTAAATTCAATTTGTGTTATTACCAGGGCGTGTACTCTGAGCATGCGCTGATCAACTGGCAAGTGTCTTCACTGACATTTTCAACCTGTCCCTGGCCGAGTCTGTAATACCTACATGTTTCAAGCAGACCACACAGGGTCCTGTGTGGCTCAGTCGGTAGAGCATGGCGCTTGCAACGCCAAGCGTCGTGGGTTCGATTCCCGCTGGGACCACCCATATGTAAAAGTAGTGGCCCCAGCCGACTTGTAAGTCGCTTTGGACAAAAGCGTCTGCTAAATGGGATATATTACCATAGTGTGCCAAGCACGACTCCAACGCCATCATTAAGTTTGTCGATGACACAACGGTGGTAGGCCTAATCACCGACAACAATAAGACAATCTATAGGGAGGAGGTCAGAGACCTAGAAGTGTGGTCCAAGGACAACAACTTCTCCCTCAACGTGAACAGGCGCCTATTCTCATCAACGGGGCTATAGTGGAGCAGGTTGAGACCTTCAAGTTCCTTCGTGTTCACATCACCAACAAACTATCATGTTCCAATGACACCAAGACAACGACTTTTCCCCCTCAGGAGACAGAAAAGATATTTGGCATTGGTCCTCAGATCCTCAAAAGGTTATACAGCTGCACCATTGAGAGCATCCTGACTGGTTGCATCATCGCCTGGTATGGCAACTGCTCAGCCTCTGACCCCAAGGCACTACAGAAGGTAGTGCGTAAGGCCCAGTACATTCCTGGGGCCAAGCTTCTTGACATCCGTGACCTCTATAACAAGCGGTGTCAGTAGAAGGCCCTAAAAATTGCCAAAGAATCCAGCCACCCTAGTCATAGACTGTTCTCTCTGCTACTGCACAGGAAGTGGTACCAGAGTGCCAAGTCCAAAAGGCTTCTTAACAGCTTCTACCCCCAAGCCATAAGACTGCTGATCAGCTAATCAAATGGCCATGGGGACTATTTACATTGAACCCCCCTTTTTTTACGCTGCTGATACTCACTGTTTATTATCTATTATCTATGCATAGTCACTTTACCCCTACCCACATGTACATAGTAACCCAATTGCCTCGACTAACCTGTACCCCCACACATTGACTCAGTACTGGTACCCCCTGAATATAGCCTAGTTATTGTTATTTTATTGTTGCTCGTTTATTTTTTACTTTAGTTTATCAGTATATATTTTCCTTATCACTTATTTTTCTTAAAACTCATTGTTGGTTAAGGGCTTGTAAGTAAGCATTTCACGGTAATGTCTACATCCGTTGTATTCGGCGCATGTGATAAATACAATTTGATTTGACTTAATTTGAAAACCTCAGAGGCTCATGGTTCTCACCCCCCTTCTATAGACTTACACAGTAATTATTACAACTTCTAGATGACGTCCTCCAACCTATCAGAGCTCGGACATGTTGTCCACCCAATCAAAGGATCAGAGAATGAATCCAGGATTCCGCTCCCAAGGACTGTGGGCTCTCGTTCTCCATGGCCGTGAGTTAGACATTTAAGCTTGTTAACCCTCGCAAGGCTGCCGGCCCAGACGGCAACCCCAGCCACATCCTCAGAGCTTTATCAGACCAGCTGGCTGGAGTGTTTATGGACATATTCAATCTCTCCCTATCCCAGTCAGCTGTCCCCACTTGCTTCAAGATGTCCACGAACTCAATGACTATCGCCCTGCAGCACTCACGTCTGTCATCATGAAGTGCCTTTAGAGGCTAGTTAAGGATTGTTTTTATTTAACTAGCAAAGTCAGTTAAGAACAAATTCCTATACCGGCCAAACCCGGACGACGCTGGTCCAATTGTTTGCCACCCTATGGGACTCCCAATCACGGGCGGTTGTGATACAGCCTGGATTCTAACCAGGATGTCTGTAGGGATGCCTCAAGCACTGAGATGCAGTGCCTTAGACAGCTGCACCACTTGGGAGACCAAAATCATATCATCTCCACTTTACCTAACACCCTAGACTCACTTCAATTTGCATACCGCCCCAATATATCCACAGCCGATGCAATTGGCACTGCACACTGCCCTATCCCATCTGGACAAGAGGAATATCTATGTAGGAATGCTGTTCATTGACTATACCACAGCATTCAACACCATAGTACACTCCAAGGTCATCATTAACCTCAGACTGGGTCTGAACCCCGCCCTGTGCAACTGGGTCCTGGACTACCTGATGGGCCGCCCCCAGGTGGTGAAGGTAGGAAACAACACCTTCACCTCCTGTACTCCCTGTTCATCCAGGACTGCATGGCAACGCATGGCAATGCAGGCTTCCAACACAATCATCAAGTTTGCAGACGACACAGCAGTAGTAGGCCTGATTACCAACAATGACGAGACAGCTTAATGTTAAGAAATCTAAGGAGCTGATCGTTGACTTCAAGAAACAGCAGAGGGAGCATGCTCCTATGCATATCGACGGGACAGCAGTGGAGAAGGTGGAAAGCTTCAAGTTCCTCAGCATACACATCACAGAAAATCTGAAATGGTCCACCCACACAGACAGTGTGGTGAAGAAGGCGCAACAGCGCCTCTTCAACCTCAGGAGGCTGAAGAAATTTGGCTTGGCCCCTAAGACCCTCACAAACTTTTACAGATGCACAATTGAGAGCATCCTGTCGGGCTGTATCACCGCCTGGTATGACAACTGCAACCGCAACGCTATCCAGAGGGTGGAGTGGTCTGCCCAACGCATCACCAGTAACACACTGCCTGCCCTCCAGGACACCTAAAGCACCCGATGTCACAGGAAGGCTAAAAAGATCCTCAAGGACATCAACCACACGAGCCACGGCCTGTTCGCACCGCTACCATCCAGAAGGCAAGGTCAATACAGGTGCATCAAAGCTGGGACCAAGACACTGAAAAAGAGCTATCTCAAGGCCACCAAGACTGTTAAATAGCATTCACTAGCCGGCTACCACCCGGTTAATAAAACCCTACACATTACAGGCTGCTGCCCTATGTACATAGACATGGAACCACTGGTCACTTTAATAATGGAACACTAGTCACTTAAATAATGTGTCCCTTTACTCATTTCATGTGAATATGCTGTATTCTATTCTACTGTATTTTAGTCATTGCCACGACGACATTGCTTGTCCTAATATGTATATATTTCTTAATTCCATTCTTTTACTTTTAAATTTGTGTGTATTGTTGTGAATTGTTAGATACTACGGCACTGTTGGAGCGAGGAACACAAGCATTTTGCTACACCTGCAATAACATATGCTAAATATGTGTGTGTGACCAACTTGAAACTTGGGAATGTTTACTGGTTGCTCAGGAGGTTAAAGGAAAGTCAGATGTGTGATTGGAGATCAAGAAAAACAAGGTAAGGAGCAAGTGCTGCGTGCGTATGATTGTGTACCAAACAAGTGTTGTATAAATTACAATATATTATTATTATTATCATTCTAAATAGAATTTTTCTGACAATTTGTAACAGTGTAAACAACACTAAATAAATTATAAATAATACCAGAGAGGCTGTTCTAACAAAAAATAAGTGTAAAGCCTTTCTTACAGCAAAGCAAAGCTTAAAAACAGCAGAATTTGTCAAATTGTTTACTTGACATTTTGTTGCAGGCTTGGTGCTCACAGAATCAGTAGACTATTAAACAAAGACTCAAATATGCAACCCAAGCAGGATTTGTCTTATTTCTGTAGATATATTGATGATTTATAAAGCCAGGCACACTTAAAGTTAGACTATTGATTATAGACCTAAGTTGGGGTATCCTCTCTCCTAAGGCTTGGTCTGTTTTCTCATCTACTCGTTCTGCTGCAGCCTCTGCCGCATTGTTCTCAACACTGATATGCTGGTTAACTTTGCTATCATACACATAGCAACATGATCAAGGAAAAGGTGTCAATTCAACAGCGCACTGATGTGTGTCTGACCCACAGACAGCAACCACTATCTATTTTTTAAATATTATATATATATATATATTTTTGCTACTGCTCGATGAAAGAACTCTCGGTTGACCAACAGCCTTTCGACCAAACAATCGACCAGTCAACTAAATGGGGTCAGCCCTAATTCATTTATTGCCACCGGAGCCCACCGGTGTAAATGCGAAACTACTTGCTGACTGTACACTGTACTGCATGATTGTAGCAGGTTTACTAATGCGTTAGTTCTAGTAGCTATGTTGATTACTAGCTATTATGGTGACAACGATGTAGGCTGTGTGTAGAGGTTAGTGGTTATGATATAAAGGTTTGGCTTAGAAATGTTTTTTTTGCCTGGTTCCCAGACAGCTGATGTGTTGTGCACTGAAGTTCACTAGCAAAGGTAAAAGGTGTATGAGGAGGAGAGCACGTAGATTTGAGAAGGAATTTATTCAATGAGCAAATGATCATGCTGTTTATATGTGGCTGCTATGAAAGTGAACTGTGCTTGCGTATGATCTGGGGTGTATTCATTCCGCCAAAAAACATTTCGTAAACAGAAGCAAACATAACGAAACGGGGATAAACATACCTGAATTTGTCCAATAGAAACTCTTGTTTGCAACTGTTGGACGAATGATTACACTCTAGATTAGCTCGATGCAGGCAAGAGAGTGCAAGGCAGTATTGAATGTGTCATTGTCTGTCACCTAATTTTCCTCTGGACCTGTGCACCTACGTTGTATACTTTCATTCATAGGATAGGATGTAGCAACCTTGAGCAAATTTGAGTATCATGTAGTAGCCTAAACCTATCGATGTTACATTGAGCTGGGTGAATGGAATATGAATGACATATGAATTAAACGCCACTGACCGCTACTGTTCTACAGCAATGGTCATGAGTAGGACCTTAAATTTTCAAGCTGGACTCAGGGATAAACATAACATAGTAAAGGAAAATCCGGGACACTCAAATTATTACATTTTACGTTTGGTAAGGTATGTATTAATTTGTGGATGTCTATCCATTTGCATGATATGTTATGAATTACATTTTGTTTGATATTTTTTTATACAATTTGTATGAAACAGTATGTTGTAAATTATAATTTGTTGTGGCTAATGTTAGCTAGGTGGCTAACATCAGCAGATGTCACAAAGTGCTAAAGTTGTCAATGACGAGATCAGAGAGTGCAACCTCTGGGTTGCTAGACATTTGTGTTATACCCCCCCCCCCCCCAACCCCCCAACCAACCACCCTCCTTTTTGCCTTAAGTAATCTGTTGTCTTATGTAACCTTACCAAACATAACATATCCTACGAATTGGAGTCTCCCGGATTTTCATTTACTATGTTAGTCTATGAAACCATCCTGTTCTTCCTGACCAATTGACCTGACCAAAACAACTTCAGTTCGTGCTTATAGCCTTGGGGCCAGAGTTTTGCCTCTTGAAGTCATGTGGTCAGCAAAGATTCTAGGTCCTATTCATCATGGGTTGCCTGGCCAGACAGTGATGTCATTCTGTGGCAGACAGACGGTGACTTCCTCATCACCAAGGCCCATTCATTAGCAGGTCTGCGGCACTGCAACTAAAACAGCCCCAGGAAGTCTCTCCTGGAGAGATAGAGAGACTGGGGAAAAATAGGGAAGCAAAAGAAAGAGAGAGCAGGGACATTGTCTGGGGTGCATATAATGTAGCTAGGTGTTGGACTGCAAAAAATGTAGGCCCCATAGAGAGGGGAAGAGAGATGGATGGATAAGAGAGCGAGATTAAGAAAATGGTGGGTTTTCTTCTGTTCATCTATTTGGAAAAAGAAATGAGAGCTGGATGATGAAAGAGGAGCTGGGAAAGGAGGAGGTTATTGAGCGGAGTGGTCTTTGTTAGGGCTTGTGAAAAAAGTTAGTAATTTATGCAAAAGGGAAGAAACTGTTTCCAATTACACAGAGAGAGGAAAGAGAGAGAGGGGAAGAAGGAGAGGGGGAGGGAGAGAGATAGAAAGGGATTTGTGGGGAGGAATATGCTGAGGTTGTTTTTCATACTGAAGAATCAGCTGGGAAAAGAGTACGTGCACACACACACACACACACACACACACACACACACACACACACACACACACACACACACACACACACACACACACACACACACACACACACACACACACACACACACACACACACACACACACACACACACAAATCCCCACAAACACACGTCTGACAAGTTCACAAGGCATGGAGGTAGACTCGCACACATAAAACATGTACTGTGCATTTACAGTGATATACTCAGCACACAATGGAAATACCCCCTCCAACCGCCATCCTGTTGGCCTGCTGTGTGTCTGGCAGTTCAGATGCAGTTGGAATTCCAGATGTTGTTAATGGAATTCTTCTCCATCTCTGGCTTCCAAATGTGATTCAACACTCCCTCTCCCTTCCCATCCCAACCAAGTGAGCCTCATGACTCTCTCCCCAGTTCAAAACTCAACTCCACAACACACTGTCTCCAGCAGATGGAAAGGCTGGTCGACCTAAATCATTTTAACACAATAGGAAAATACACTACCTCATCAACGTAATTGCCCAAACGTCATGCTTTAATCATAACATTGAATATGTTAACTAAAGTGATTTCCTCTCTCTCTCTTTCTCTCATGTACAAATCAGTTTTATGTCAAAAGCTCATTAGCTGTTAGGAGATGCCTTAGCCAGTTGCTTCATGATTGATTGCTTGCTCTATTGGCTGATATAACACACACACACACACACACACACACACACACACACACACACACACACACACACACACACACACACACACACACACACACACACACACACACACACACACACACACACACACACACACACACACACACACACACACACACACACACACACACACACACACACACACACACACACACACACACACACACACACACACACACACTCCCTCCCTATAGCCGAGATATGTTTTTGTGCCATGAACGCCATAGGGTTTACACAATCCTCTTCATTCCTAGTTTCATTTCATCCTTAGACATAGTCTTTGTTTTCTGACCCAGTTTCAGGCCTGCCAGTTGCCAAGCACCAGTAAGAGAGTGGAGCTTTTGGGGAGCAAGAACCCTGGAGGTAAAGCAAGAGTGAGTATGGGACCAGTTGCCGTACGATGGTAAGGTGGAGCAATATGGAGAGTAGGTAAGCAGTAAGGGTGAATGATTACAATACCAGGGTGATATTGAGCTTCAGTTAGGATATTACTTGCGTAAGTTGTTTATGAGGTCATTTGTTAAGGAGTGCCTCTTGAGTGTATATTCCTGTGTATGTCTGTGACTGACCAATTAGGGGCGGCAGGTTAGCCTAGTGGTTAGAGCGTTGGACTAGTAACCAGAAGGTTGCAAGTTCAAACCCCCAAGCTGACAAGGTACAAATCTGTCGTTCTGCCCCTGAACAGGCAGTTAACCCACTGTTCCTAGGCCGCCATTGTAAAAAAGAATTTGTTCTTAACTGACTTGCCTAGTAAAATAAAAAATAAAAAAGTGCTAAAATAAAGAGCACATAAAGAATTTGTTCTTAACTGACTTGCCTAGTAAAATAAAAAATAAAAAAGTGCTAAAATAAAGAGCACATACTATGCATTTTTAAAAACATTTTATTTAAAGGATTAATGTGAAAAATACAGGCACAATCTTATTCAAATACTTTAAATACAGTAGTTATAATTATTATAATTATAAAAATGAATATCATTATTATTGTTCTAAATACTAGTAAACCTTTGCGTCCCTGAAAAATAAAAACAGCACCATGATTTGAGAACTGTAAACAAGTGTAATGACAAAAAGGAGTCATTTTCATATCTTCTATTTATTGCATTGAGATGGAAAAACAATCAAGTTTCACAAAATAATATCCCCATCCCATTCCCTTTCCCTCAAATCAAATATACATTTAAGGCCACTTTCAAAACGTAGTTCCCTGTCCAGCAGGACATTTAATGACAATGTACACAAACACATTCTATACATGGAGAACAAAAAACAATAGTACTAGACATAATAATAATGACAACATCATTGATAATAATAATAATCATAATAATAATCATTATAATAATCATTAAAACACTGCATGACACTAAAGAATATTAAGGACTGTCGTGGAATTAATCTAATCAGAAGGAGAGACTTTTACATTTCTTCAAAACAAGTCAACTTTATTATTGAATTATTGCAGTAATGGAGCTTGTCAACGAGCCCCACGTAGGTGATTCAGCGAGAGCCCAACCAGCAGGACTAAGTCCATCCTTCTGGATGTTCATGACAAATTACAGGTGTATAGAATGGGTCACAAGGTTGAGATTCATATGAAAGATACTAATAATAAGTACTCTCATTGTGTAGAAACCAGGGTCTAGCCCCCCAACTCCATAGTAGGTGCCAGGTGCACCGGTTTGTGTCAGGAACTGCAACAATGCTGTTTTTTTAAATGCTCAACAGTTTCCTGTGTGTATCAAGAATGGTCCTCCACCCAAATGACATCCAGACAAATTGGCACAACTATGGGAAGCATTGGAGTCAACATGGGCCAGCATCCCTGTGGAACGCTTTCGACACCTTATAGTCTATTCCCCGACGAATTGAGTCTGTTCTGAGGGCAAAGGGGGGAGGGTGCAACTCAATTTTAGGAAGGTGTCCCTAATGTTTGGTAAACTCAGTGTTTATCCCCTCTCTCTCCAGACTGTTCATAGTTCATGTGATATAACTGAGATACTGTATATGAGGCAACACTTAATAGGTGAATGGCTTTGACAGAATCTAGCATCCTCTACTAACATGGAGCAGAACATCACATGACGCTGGTTGTATTCTTTAACACAATAGGTGCTGGAATGGATGGATGGAGGCACTGCACATTTTTATGTTCAAATAAAGCTGAAATTTACCAGGACACAAACACTGACAACAGCAACTGAAAAACAACATTTAAAAAGGCTAAACAAACAGCGATGAGCTGGCGTCAACAACCACAATAAGAGAACAGAAGAGGGGGGAGAAATAGAGGAATAGAGTGGGAGTGAAAGAGCAAAAGGAATCTATTCCATATTTAAGTTGGCCCCGGTAAGGAATATCTAAGCTACAGCTAACAAATAAATCTTGCTCTGGCTAACCTTTGCTCACAGTCTACAGATCCCTTTGACTTTAGTTCCCTAATTGTTCTCCCTCATCTCCACTTGCATTTCCCTCTGTTTGCTCTTTTCTCTCCTATACAGTCCCTCTCAACTCTTCAACCTCCTCTTGTTCCTTCTCTCTCCCTCTCCTCCCCTCTACACCTTGTCCAGTAGTGAGCGTTGACAGTAGAGGAGACGGCGTGGGGTGCCGTACCTGCGGAAGAACAGCAGTGCCCCCAGAGTGAGGATCACACACGCCAGCAGCATGAGGGGAACCACCACCGCTGCCACCACGCCCGCCCCTCCGCCAGATCCTCCCTCCTCCTCGATGATGATCACCTCCGTCTCGTCTCTATCCTCCTTTCTGTCTTCCCGGTCTTGTCCTCCACCCCCTCTCCCTCCGTCGGTCTTGGGGTCCTCCTCTGGACAGCCCATCCAGTCCTTAAGAGCAGACTTGGGGTATCCAGGCTCAACACGAAGCTTCTGGTTGTTGAACTTCCAATACTTATTGGCTTTGTAGAAGTAGGTGTGTCCTGAGAGACAAATACAGTGCGGAGATAAAGATGAACAAAATAAATCCAGAGTTGGAATAAGTTTTTTCCTCTAGATTAAAACAGAAACAATACCAACTGCACGCGTGCATGCACCCACACGCACATACACAAAAACACACAGGATGGTTACCTTGGTCTCTGCTCATGATGCCAGCTTTAATATTGTCTGGGACGCCCTGCCACACACTGATGGGTTTGGGGTATTCAGGGTCCACAGAGCGTGAGTCCTCATTGTATCGATAGTACCTAACATGGGGAGAGAAGACATGTTTCAGTCCAACGTCAGTGCATCCGCATGTCTCCAAACCTCTGGTCTGTGCTGACCTCACACCTACAGGCCTATTACTCTTCCAAAAATGTGGTTGCTCAGCTGGTGTGCTCTGGGTTATGAGATGTAGGCTAAGTGAGCCACTGAAAGACAAAACCTGCCGGAGACAGACATTCTGGTTCTCTTAGCTTGGCCTCTTGAGTTCAGCCGGATAACTGATATTCAGTGAGTGAATAGTATCATTGTAGCATTTCTGTGTTTCACATTGCTGGTTTTAGTTCTCCATTTCAGAAGTCACAACCACTTATTTGGGAAATTTGCTATCATCCTATGGCCAAATAGGGCAATTCATGACAGAGAAATATGTTTTCAACGTTCTTTAGTCTTGTACGCTCCACTCCACTCTGTCATGTAATGTTGATCTAAACAAAGACAGAGACAATCAGATGCAAAAAGACTGACTTGTGTCCTCTGAAGAAGTATGTCTTGCCGGTGGGGGTGTAGAAGAGAGCAGCGTCTATTTTGTCTTTGGGTAGACCACTTCCAATCTCCTTCAGAGGCTTGGGGTAGCCATCCTCCAGAAGAGACTCCTTGAAAACCCAGTGCCTGTCTCCTACACAGAGTGAGAGAGAGAATCTGAATGAGTGGTTTTCCTCAGTAATGATATCTAATTTAATGGGAATAGTAGACGATGTAAATATTGTGACGGAACCTTAACAGAGGTTGTAATGTTAACAGAGTAAAGTCAAATTTACCTTTGAAAAATACAAAATTGCCATCATCCCTTTCATAAGCAGCATTGATGTTTGACGGCAGGCCCCTCCAGAAATGGCCTATTGGCATTGGGTACCCATCCAGAACCGCGTTGTTACGGACTCTCCAGAACCACTTATCCTGAAGGAGAGAAAGAGACAGGGTTAATATCTCTACAAACTAAATATACATGTACAGTGGGGCAAAAAAGTATTTAGTCAGCCACCAATTGTGCAAGTTCTCCCACTTAAAAAGATGAGAGAGGCCTGTAATTTTCATACACACAACAACAAAGCTGATTTCAGCTATACATATCTGTAATTAAGTACCTTGAACACAAACATTTCTCCTCTGAGGATGGCGATGGTGTCAAAGTGTCCCTCACAGATGTCAGGACCAAAGCCAGGGTTGTATGGGGTGTGAGTGGGTTTGGGTGGGTGGTGAGGGGAGCGTGGGTTAGGTGGAGGAGGGCGAGGGCCACCACCTGATCTACCCCCTGCAGGGTAGTGGGAGATGTAATCCAATGTTATCCTCTACTACTATCATTACATAGGCCCTTTTTTTGTGAACTGATAAAAATGAACTCTGTGCCCTAGTTACAGCCTAGATACAGTAGAACAACTATCAGTAATGATAATGAATCACCATAGATTTGCTGTATTCCCCTGAGGTCATCTTCAGGCAGCTGGAAGTTCTCGGTGTCCATCCACTGGTAGAATGGAGCCATGATGGCAGAGGGATCGTTGGAGTGCTCCAGGCCAAGAGCATGACCCAGCTCATGTACCGACACCAGGAACACATCATTGCCTAAGACCAACAGAACCATACCAATACCATAACACAGTATCTGAGAAAGAAGGTACCATGTCATCACCATCACATTAAATTGTCCCATGAAATTCAATCTTGTATAACAATAGCTTAAGCATGTATAGCAAAAGCACCATTCAAATGTAACTGACTAGAAACATCTAAAGTATTGACACCCTATTACTATGATTTTAAATAGCAGGCCTCTCTCTCACCATCAAAACTAAAAAATCTGTAGCTCATTCATCTCCCCCACACAAACATGCCCTGGAGATAAGTTCAAAACACAAACACGTTGGGGCCTGTTGATGGTGTGTTTTTTGGCCTGCTACTCACAACTGCCCTGGGAGCATGGTAATTCCCAACAGGTTAAACTGGTTTTCCTGACATCGGGAATCAAACATGAATTCCCGTCATAACGTTCCTCTTCCAAACACTCAAGGTCACTCACCTGACAGATCACTGTTGCCGACCGTCCAGGGCTCTGCAGAGTCAAAGTGAGTGTCTCCCCCAATGCCGTTACCGGGGAAGTAGGCGTGTGCCAAGAAGCCCCCCTCGCCATCGAAGGGACTGGCATCACCATGGAAACCCTCACCGAAGAAGAGCATGATGTCTGCCATGTCCACCACCCTGTCTCGTATGTGACTGTAGGGGATCTCCCTGAAGCGTAGAGGGGTCACATTCTCCCACACCTTGAAGGCCTTCCTGATAGCCTCATTGGTCTCATATTCCCCCACCTTAGGGGTGTAGTTCTGTATACTGAGAGATGGAGAGAGTGACACCATTAGAGAGAGAAGAGAACAGTTTGTGAAAGGAGGAAGATGGAGACAGGGGGAATAAGAGAGGAAACGGTGATACACTTTACTTGGTATATTAAGTCACTGGGGAATTTCTGAAAATCTGGTTGAGGTGAGTGGAATTTACAGTATGACTTGACATGACTTCACCATATGGGTTGTGGGGGTTCTTTTTACCCTACACATGCACTTAGAGTTGGAGGGCTAACCTACCAATAGGTGAGCTCGGTCTTGTCCCATTTCAGGCCCTGGATAGCATAGCGCTTCTTTCTTAGGTTGCTCTTCAGCACAGTGCCAAACTTGTCTGGAACTCCACAGCGCGGCCGCTTCATCGCCCTGGCAAACACAATTCAGGGACCGGTCACAAAATGCCTAGTAGAATCCAGTAGAATCTCTATCTTGGAAAGAGGTCATTGTTTGTAAATATATCACTAGCCACTTTAAACAATGCTACCTTATATAATGTTACTTACCCTACATTATTCTTCTCTTATGCATACGTATATACTGTACTCTATATCATCGACTGCGTCCTTATGTAATACATGTATCACTAGCCACTTTAACTATGCCACTTTGTTTACATACTCATCTCATATGTATATACTGTACTCGATACCATCTACTGTATCTTGCCTATGCTGCTCTGTACCATCACTCATTCATATATCCTTATGTACATATTATTTATCCCCTTACACTGTGTATAAGACAGTAGTTTAGGAATTGTTAGTTAGATTACTTGTTGGTTATTACTGCATTGTCGGAACTAGAAGCACAAGCATTTCGCTACACTCGCATTAACATCTGCTAACCATGTGTATGTGACAAATAAATTTGATTTGATTTGATTAATTTAACTTTGAATCAGTGAGTTCACACAGGTAAGACCATGCGTTTTCCTTGCCACATGACCTGATCAGAAGAAACTCTAACAAATAGGGTAATATGGTACTGAACCTGAAACAGTTTAGCATGAAAGGGACTCACTCTAAAGTGTTATTGTCGATAGAGCCGGTGATAGTCAGGCCGTAGAATCTCTGCATGGCTGTGATGGCCGTGGTGATGGAGTAAGGGGAGCGGGCAGCGTGTGTCCGCAGGTCACCTGGCGGCAGGTAGCCATATTGCTGCAACCACACCTGAAACATGGAGGTTGTACTGTTACTACATGTCTCAAATGGGTGAAGAATTAATATACTATGAATAAATCAACATCTGTTGAATGTCTTCAAATAAGACAGAATGGGCTCTGGTGTTGATATACATTTCACAATGACATAAATAACGAATAAGCTCTAATTTAGGTTTTCATATGTTTTGGCTTGCAGGAGAAGCACAATGTTCACAAACAGGTGCTGGTCATTCCAATGGGTAAGTATAAAAGTATTCAAACATCAACACTACTCTTCAGTGACGGTGTCCAGCCAGCCCAATGGGACTCTGATGTACTGATGTACTGAAACCAAACCAGGGCAAAATGGCACCCACAAAGACAGCTCAGATTTCACTAAAGCCCTTGTAGGGAAAATTCTAAATCCTGGTAGACAAAGACTGAACAGTGAAACTGAAAACACTCTGTTGGTAAAACATTTCCACATTGTAAGTTAGGAACTATAGTACTCTGGTGTCTTTTTCATTGTGTTTGTGTGTACATGGCAAACATGGTCTCTATTGGACTACAGAAGTATCGTTTTTGATTGAGACCATGCTCCAGATATATGTCATAAATGTTTATTATTCCAGTCGGGCCTCTGCAGTAAGGGGTGTCCTTACATCCCTATAGGTCTAGGGTGGCCTCGCTTTCCAGGCTTGTTCTTGTAAGGTTACAGTGTCTGGCTGCACTAGAGAAGGTGCCAAATTATTATATATCTGACCTTACTTTCCCCTGGAAACTTATTAAACTCTGGTGCCTCCCTCTCTCTATTTGGAGCAGAACCAGTGGCTGGGTGCCAAACCTCTCCCACACAGTTTCAGCTCTGCCCTTTCTCTCCCCCCCAAACAGGAGTTGGAGGTAGTGAAAGCTGATACTTCTCTGATATTCTTTACCGAACACATCCTGACTTGAACATTGTCAATAAGCTAGCACACAGCCAGGAAGTGTTTTTCACAACTATAAAAACAATTTGTTTGATTGTATGTTTGACCTTCAACTATTTAGTTCTTCACAAAAGTAGACTAACCTCTTCAGTTGCATTAATGTCAGTCTCTATTGAAACAGCACAGTCAATCAGTCAGTCATTTTACTGGGAATTTATCTATGATCCCATCCAAACCTCAAAGTCAAAACCTCTCCCCCCTACCCGTCTCTCTGTCCTCTTCTCTCCCCACTCCTCCTTCCCCTCTCCCTCTCTTTTCTAATATGGAAAACCCAAAGGCCTGAGGGTAAATTATTGTGAACAACCACACCCTGTGCACAGTCAGTACATCGTTACTATAGTGTATGTAACTTCCTGTTAGGTTGGTGTCCATGTTCCAGGAACATAAAGAACATAACAACACTTTTAATTAACTAGTAATGATGCCATTTCAGCATTTTCTCTATCAACAGTAAAATGTCAGCAGTTTCATTATACTAGCGGAGGCTCCTCAGTGGAGGACCATGCTCCTCAGTGAATTTCATATAAATAAAAATTGTGAAACATTAAACAAGTTCTCATTTTTAGAACAATACAAAATATATTCTTATCACCAAATAATTTATTAAAACACACTGTTTTGCAATGAAGGTCTACAGTAGCCTCAGCAACACTCTGTAGGGTAGCAACATGGTATAGCCGGAGGACAGCTGCACCTCCCGCAACCGCAGGGCTCTCCAGAGGGTGGTACGGTCTGCCCAATGCATCACCGTGGGCACACTGCCTGCCCTCAAGGACAACTACAGCACCCGATGTCAAAGGAAGGCCAAAAAGATCATCAAGGACATCAACCACACGAGCCACGGCCTGTTCGTCCCGCTACCATCCAGAAGGCGAGGTCAGTACAGGTGCATCAAAGCTTGGACCAAAAGACTGAAATACAGCTTCTATCTCAAGGCCACCGACTGTTAAATAGCAATCACAAGCCGGCTACCACCTGGCTACTCAACCCTGCACCTTAGAGACTGCTGCCCTATATACATAGAGATGGAATCTCTGGCCACTTTAATAATGGAACAGTAGTCACTTTAATAATGTTTACATATGGCTTTACTAATTTAATTTACTAATGTATATACTGTATTCTACTGTATGCTAGTCAATGCCACTCCGACATTGCTCGTCCTAATATTTATATATTTCTTTATTCCATTATTTTACTTTTAGATTTGTGTATTATTGTGAATTGTTAGATACTACTGCACTGTTGGAGCTAGGACCACAAGCATTTCGCTACACCTACAATAACATCTGCTAAATATGTGTATGTGACCAATAACATCTGCTAAATATGTGTATTTGACCAATAACATCTGCTAAATATGTGTATGTGACCAATAACATCTGCTAAACATGTGTATGTGACCAATAACATCTGCTAAATATGTGTATGTGACCAATAACATCTGCTAAATATGTGTATGTGACCAATAACATCTGCTAAATATGTGTATGTGACCAATAAAATTTGATTTAAACATCCGGAGGACGTCCTCCAACCTATCAGAGTTCTTGCAGCATGAACTGACATGTTGTCCACCCAATCAAAGGACCAGAGAATTAATCCAGTACTGAAAGCATAAGCTACAGCTAGCTAGCACTGCAGTGCATAAAATGTGGACAGTTGTTGACTTAAAGAGAGAGAAAGACAACAGTTGAATAGTTTTGAAGAAATGTATTTATTTAAAAATGAAGGAGAGACAAGAGAGAGAGAACTAACTATATTTCAAAGTATATATTTTTTTCAGAGAGAGAGAGAGCTATATTAGGTTGTATTTTTTTCAACATTCACTTAGCTAGCAAATGCAGCTAGCTAGTTTAGCTTACTCAAACACCCGGCTCAAACAGAGAGGGATGCTATGTTAGTTAGCTGCCTATGACTATGCAAAACTAGAACTTTTCCAAGTCAGGGTAAGCTTTTGGCTTTATTAATTGATTACGACAGTGGCCCGCTGGTGTAACAGCTAAACTGCATTGACTGAACTGCTTGATTGTAGCGGGGTTACTAACACGTTAGTTCTAGTAGCTCTAGACTATGACGCTCTAGACTATGACGTGACAATGCTGTAGGACAGGGGTGTCAAAGTCAAATGGACGGAGGGCCAAATAAAAAATTTAGCTACAAGCCGAGGGCCGGACTGTTCGAATGTTCATTGAAAAATTTTTAAATGACGCATATAGTCTAGTGAACCTAATTGAACCTACTGAAAACCTAACAAATATATTCCAATATGATCAGATAAATAAAGCAATATTTTCTTATGGCTCTGTCAGTAATCTTTAATTTTCAACAGACACAAAAGACAAATTTCCTTTATATAAAAATCCCCATAACATGAACATTAAATGAAAGTCTCCTCACGAAGCTCGAAACATCTTTGAAGCACCTTTCCCTGGCTTAGCCATCGCACCTCTGTGTGATAAGGCAAATCACCATGCTCCGTTTCTAACTCCGTCAGAAATGCCTTGAACTGGCGGTGATTCAAACCTTTGGCTCTGATAAAGTTAACTGTGCGCGTGATGATGCTCATTACATGCTCCATTTTCAAGGCTTTACCGCACAACGCTTCCTGGTGTATGATACAATGATAAGCTGTCAGCTCACCTGTCGCGTTTTCCTCTTGCATCTTTTCCCGTATCTTCGCCACCAGTCCGCTCCTGTGTCCACACATCGCAGGTGCTCCGTCGGTTGTCAAACCCACGAGTTTTTCCCAAGGCAGCTCCATCTCATTTACACATCTTGACACCTCTTCATACAAATCATGCCCCGTAGTTGTGCCATGCATAGGACGTAAAGCCAAAAACTCCTCTGTCACGCTTAGGCTGGAGTCCACTCCGCGGATGAAAATTGACAACTGGGCAATGTCAGAAATGTCGGTGCTCTCATCCACAGCCAAGGAATATGCAATGAAATCTTTTCCCTTTTTCACAAGCTGCTCTTTTAGATTGATGGACAACTGGTCTACTCTCTCGGCAATGGTGTTTCTGCTCAGACTCACGTTTAAAAAGAGTTGCCTTTTTTCTGGGCAAACTTCGTCACAAACTTTAATCATGCAGTTTTTGATGAAATCCCCCTCCGTAAATGGCCGGGCTGATTTAGCGATCTCTTCTGCCAAAATAAAACTGGCCTTGACAGCAGCCTGGCCTTGTGATTTGGCTTTTTTGAACAGAGCCTGTCGAGATTTGAGGCCTCGTTTTAATTCCTCTGCCTTTTGTAGCCTTTGTTCCATGTCCATATTCTTGTTTTTGTCCGCGTGTTTCGTTTCATAATGTCGTCTCAGATTATACTCTTTCAGTACCGCCACACTTTCTCCACACAGAAGACACACAGGTTTTCCAGCTACCTCCGTGAACATATACTCCGACTCCCACCTTGTTTGAAACCCCGGTTCTCAGTGTCCACCTTCCGTTTTGCCATTTTTGATGGGTATCTGAAAGTTAATTTTACTGTGATGCTGACGACTGCTGTGCCAATAAATATTGAAATGAAGCAGCCTACTGCTCGGTGCGTCACCGTTGCATTGTGGGAAATGTAGTATTGGTGCGTGTAAAAGATCTGCGGGCTGCCGGCTTGCTGCGGTCTGCGGGCCGGTTCTAATAATAAATCAAGATCATCCCAGGGGCCGTAAAAAACCTTCTCGCGGGCCGGATGTGGCCCGCGGGCCTTGACTCTGACATATGTGCTGTAGGATGTGTGTAGCGGTCAGCGGTCATGATATGAAGGTTTGGCTTGGAAAGGTTTTCTCGCCTGGTCACAGTCAGCTGATGTGTTCTGCACTGAAGTCCACAAGCAAAGGGAAAAGGGGAGAGGAGGAGCGCACATAGATAGTTGCGAGAAGGAATTATATATACAACGAGCAAAGTGATCATGCTGTGTGATCAGGGGTGTATTAATTCCGCTAATTCTTTTGAAAAATGTTTTTCTTAAACAAACAGAACAAAACAGGGTTAAACATAGCAGAATTTCTCATTTGCAACTGTTGGACTAATGATTACACCCTAGATCAGCTAGATGCAGGCAAGAGTGTGCAAGGTGGTATTGAATGTGTCAATATCTGTCATATTGATTACTCAAAATTCTCTAGACACGTAGGCGTGCTTGGAATGGAGGGGACTAATTTCTCTCGGGGAGACCCTGCTCTCTGTGTTAAGACTTAATATGTGAAAGAGGTCTTTCATCATGAAAAAGAGGGATGGTGAAGCGTGTAATTAATGGATTATGATAATAGAAATATAATGGAGGTGTGAGGACATGTCTTAGAGCAATAGTTTGTTTCAGGACAAGATTCAATTCTATGCTTGGCATAAGGCCACAGCTGCTCTTTCTGAGGCCACTATACCTTTCACTCTAGTCTTCTATCTAGGTCTTTCATAGTGTGTGTTGTTGTTAAACTGTATTTAAAATGGATGTATGAGCGAGAGAGCCATTGATCAACACTGAATACTTGTTTCAATGATAAGCCTAGTGAGTCCCACTCCTCCCATCCATGGTCCCATTGGTGGGTCCACAAAGAACAGTCTTTAATTAAGTGTTCTTCAATAAGGGTATACTACTCCTAACTCTTGTCGTTTTGATCACTGAAGCCTAGAGAGTGAGTGGGCAGTGGGCAGTTATAGTGGTCCCTTTATTTGCTTTAGTTAGTTGAATGAGTAAGACCTAGTATATAGACATTTTCCATGAACAAAGTAATAAATGAATAGCCCTAGGCTTTTTAGAGGCAAGGATATGACTTCCCTGACCTTAAAAAGACTTACATGAAATTTGGCTCGGTTCTCCAGATTACTGATCCACTTAGTGTGTCACAATGACTACCAACAAACACAACAACAGAGCATGAGAAAGATGCCTCATAGCTAGATACACAATGATCTGGCCCATACAAGACACTTGGCTTAGGAGCCACAGCACACAGTATTACAAATCACAACACACACATACACTACATGGTCAAAATATGTGGACACCCCTTCAAATTTGTGGATTCGGCTATTTCTGCCACACCCATTGCTGACAGGTGTATAAAATCGAGCACACAGCCATGCAATCTCCATAGACAAACATTGGCAGTAGAATGGCCTTACTGAAGAGCTCAGTGACTTTTTACGTGGCACCGTCATAGGATGCCAACTTTCCAACAAGTCAGTTTGTCAAATTTCTGCCCTGCTAGAGCTGCCCCAGTCAACTGTAAGTGCTGTTATTGTGAAGTGCAAACATCTAGGAGCAACAACTGCTCAGCTGCGAAGTGGTAGGCCACACAAGCTCACAGAACGGGACTGCCGAGTGCTGAAGTGCGTAGAGCGTAAAAAAAATAGTCTGTCCTCAGTTACAACACTCACTACCGATTTCCAAACTGCCTCTGGAAGCAACGTCAGCACAATAACTGTTTGTCGGGATCTTCATGAAATGTGTTTCCATGATCGAGCAGCCTAAGATCACCATGCGCAATGCCAAGCATCGGCTGAAGTGGTATAAAGCTCGTCACATTGGACTCTGGAGCAGTGGAAACATGTTCTCTGGAGTGATGAATCACGCTTCACCATCTGGCAATCTGACAGAAGAATCTGGGTTTGGCGGTTGCCAGGAGAACGCTACCTGCCCCAACTGTAAGTTTGGTGAAGGAGGAATAATGGTCTGGGGGTGTTTTTCATGGTTCGAGCTACACCACTTAGTTCCAGTGAAGGGAGATCTTAACGATATAGCATACAATGACATTCTAGCCCTGACCCGAACCCCATCGAACACCTTTGGGATGAATTGGAACGCCGACTGCAAGCCAGACCATCGCCATATTAATGCCCATGATTTTGTAATGGGATGTTTGACGAGCAGGTGTCCACATACTTTTGGTCATGTAGTGTATATCACCAGAATCAATAAATATAAATGTGTCTGGGTGGTGTTACAACATTATCGTCATAAATCTTCTATGTGAATATTACTGATAAACCTCCCTGACCTCTGACTCGTCTCTACATGCACATAGTGTGTATGGGATTCCAATTGTCTATGCAAACAGTCCTCTAGCCAGCATCAACAAGACTGAGCAAAAGAAGCAGCTCAGTTGATAGAGCATGGCACTTGTAACGTCAGTGGTAGTGGTTTCAATTCCCACCACCCCCAATATGTAAAATGACTGTAAGTTGCTTACGATAAAAGTGTCTGCTAAATGGCATATATTGTTATTATATATACAGTTGAAGTCAGAAGTTTACATACACTAAAGTTGGAGTCATTTAAACTCGTTTTTCAACCACTCCAAACATGTATTGTAAACAAACTATAGTTTTGGCAAGTCAGTTAGGACATATACTTTGTTCATGACACAAGTAATTTTTTTAACAATTGTTTACAGACAGATTATTTCACTTATAATTCACTGTATCACAATTCCAGTGGGTCAGAAGTTTACATACACTAACATACACTAAGTTGACTGTGCCTTTAAACAGCTTGGAAAATTCAGAAAATGATGTCATGGCTTAGAAGCTTCTGATAGGCTAATTGACATCATTTGAGACAATTAGAGGTGAACCTGTGGATGTATTTCAAGGCCTACCTTCAAACTCAGGGCCTCCTTGCTTGACATCATGGGAAAATCAAAAGAAATCAGCCAAGACCTCAGAAAATAAATTGTAGACCACAAGTCTGGTTCATCCTTGGGAGCAATTTCCAAACGCCTGAAGGTACCACTCTCATCTGTACATACAATAGTGAGCAAGTATAAACACCATGGGACCATGCAGCCGTCATACCGCTCAGGAAGGAGATGCGTTATGTCTCCTAGAGATAAACTTACTTTGGTGCGAAAAGTGCAAATCAATTCCAGAACAACAGCAAAGGACCTTGTTAAGATGCTGGAGGAAACAGGTACAAAAGTATCTATATCCACAGTAAAACCAGTCCTACCAGTCCATAACCTGAAAGGCCACTCAGCAAGGAAGAAGCCACTGCTCTAAAACCACCATAAAAAAGCCAGACTACGGATTGCAACTGCACATGGGAACAAATATCATATTTTTTGGAGAAATGTC
Source organism: Oncorhynchus masou masou (assembly GCF_036934945.1). Classification (NCBI taxonomy): domain Eukaryota; kingdom Metazoa; phylum Chordata; class Actinopteri; order Salmoniformes; family Salmonidae; genus Oncorhynchus; species Oncorhynchus masou. The sequence continues at coordinate 17,236,678 of NC_088214.1, forward strand.
CTCTGACCATCGTTATGTTTGGAGGAAAAAAGGGGATGCTTGCAAGCCCAAAAACACCATCCCAACCGTGAAGCACGGGGGTGGCTGCATCATGTTGTGGGGGTGCTTTGCTGCAGGAGGGACTGGTGCACTTCACAAAATAGATGGCATCGTGAGGTAGGAAAATTATGTGGATATATTGAAGCAACATCTCAAGACATCAGCCAGGAAGATAAAGCTTGGTCACAAATAGGTCTCCAAATGGACAATGACCCCAAGCATACTTCCAAAGGTGTGGCAAAATGGCTTAAGCACAACAAAGTCAAGGTATTGGAGTGGCCATCACAAAGCCCTGACCTCAGTCCTATAGAAAATTTGTGGGCAGAACTGAAAAAGCGTGTGCGACAAACCTGACTCAGTTACACCAGCTCTGTCAGGAGGAATGGGACAAAATTCACCTTATTGTGGGAAGCTTGTGGAAGGCTACACGAAACGTTTGACTCAAGTTAAACCACTTAAAGGCAATGCTACCAAATACTAATTGAGTGTATGTACACTTCTGACCCACTGGGAATGTGATGAAATAAAGAAAAGCTGAAATAAATAATTCTCTATACAATTATTCTGACATTTCACATTCTTAAAATAAAGTGGTGATCCTAACTAACCTAAGACAGGGAATTTTTACGAGGATTAAATTTCAGGAACTGTGAAAAACTGAGTTTAAATGTATTTGGCTAAATTGTATGGAAACTTCCGACTTCAACTGTATAAGAAGTAACCTTTTTAAAACATCCCACTGATGCCAAAGTCATTTGAGCATTAGCCAATTTGTCTGCATATCTTAATAAAAGAGAACCTCTTCTCCAAAGCAAAAACAAGAAGGTCAGTCTAATATACTTAATTACGTTATCATTATGATAAGGTTATAACTAAGACCCTGAGTATTTCCTGGTCAGGTTGTGTGGTCAGGAAACTGGGATGTAGACTCGTTGCCATGTTACTACCCAGCAGTGCTGCTTGCGGATGTCTACTAAGTGTATGTGGCCTATGAGTAACATCCGGTCACACTGTGTATTGCCTAATTACATCATTCATAAACCTAAACCACTTTGTTCCCAAATTGCATCATCACAATTACTTATTTTCGGTTCCTTTTCATGTGGGTAGTACCCCTTCCCTCTTTTTCTCTCTCTCCTTCCTTTGGCATTTAGTCATCTCCCACTCATTCACATTTCCTTGAGACTGGTTCCCTCTTTGTACTGACTAACACTCCTCCCTTTCTCCCCCCTCCGTCCTCCATCTCTGTGTCAGTCACTGTATGTGTTGTCATGGACAGGCTGCAGTGAGACTAATTCACGAAAAGAGGAAATCCCATGCCCACTTCCTATCTCTCCATGACGCCACAGGATATGACACACCTGCCTACCTTCCATGACTGGTACTATGGTCTTCACACAGCTGCTTTGAGCCCAGTCCAACGGACTATTAAACAGAACTGCTGATCTTGATTTACCGTTCATTTAGGGTATTAATCACTCTCTCAATACCTAATGTGTAAGCTAGTGAGTGTTCTGGTGCAAAATGATGACCAAGCATTGTAAGAGTCTGTTTGAGGGACTCATTTTACCAGTAGTATTATGTGGTTTGTTGGTGATTTACCCCAAAGCATGTAAAGGAGAAGCAGCAAAAAGCAGTCTGTCTAAATGACAAACAAACACTATCAGTGCTTCAGTTCCCTCACCTAGTAGCCTGCTTTCTGCTAAATTGGCAGTCTAATCTAGGTCAATGTAGTTCAATTATTATACAGCTGGAAATACAATCCCAGGCACCTACATTACGATAACATTACAGTTAATGTGCCAGCAGTCAGATTAAAAACATCAAAAGGGCAGTGATGAAGTCAGAGCTTCCTGGGACATGATCTAGCTGACTGCATTGTCCTAAATGGCAGAGGGTGGGGTGCATAAGGGTTTAACATCATGGTAACTTCCTGTAGTCGAAACAGGCGAGTCCTCCACCACTGCTGAACACCAGACTATCATATCCTCAGAGGCAGCCCTTCTCTCTGTAAAACTCCCCTCCCCCAGTTCAATCTTAACTCAGGACAGATGTCAACAATTATCTCTGCATCTCTTTGAACTTGGATTCTATACTGCAACTATAGCGCAACTCTAAATCCCCTCTCCTTTGAGAAAGTGCCCCTGTACCTGACCACAATACAGAGACCATGGTATTTCTCCCATTTGCCGCCTTCTTGTCTTTTTCTTTTCTCATCTCATCTTATTTTGCAGCCTCGGCATTCCTAAGTGTTGTCATGCAAGCCATCACCATTGTGGCCTGCTTCCTTTGACTGAGGTCAGATCAATTCCACATCCACCCAGTTTTACTGTAAACTGTAATCTTGGATATCCTCGACCGCACTCAAAGATTGCGGAAGTAAACCATATATTATTATTATTATTAAGCTTTTGAAATTGTACAATCATGAAAGGGATACTATTATATTCCGATGTATCTCCTTGCCTACCATACGTATACATAGGTGGCTGGTGTTTGTGGGACAAGAGGCGTAACAATAAACATGTCAGACAAGTTATTTCCAAAGAATTCTTCCCAGAACAGTTAAAACGGAATTATATTTGTCAAATGTTTGTTGTATCTGAAACCAAGTAAATAAGAACACAATATTTGTCTTTACCTACACCACCCAAGGCTAAAGAGAACCATTTTAATATTGTAAATTATATTTATCTGTACATTTTTAAGATTGAATTTCAATGTCGTTGGTAATGACTGTACATTTTGTGTAAATGACATTGGAAGTAAGCCGTCCCGCTAGGTTATGAATATGTGCAATACAACTTCGATTGGAAGTGACTTTTTCGTAACAGGTGAGAAGAATTTAGGCAGCAGGTTAGGATAATTAGATGAAGTTTAGGAAAAGGTTTAAGGTTGGCTAAAATGCTATCCTAACCTACTACGAAAAGTATCTTCCGGTCGTAGCTGCACTCGATATAGTCACAGGCGTAGTTTTTTTACCTACAAGTCTGGCATCCACTTTGTTAACAGTAGGGACTATTGCTTTATAACAGAATAAAACATCATAATGCAAATTGTTTAAGTAATGCATATTTGTTGCATATATTTAATAATAATATATGCCATTTGGCAGAACTTTTGTCCAAAGTGACAGTCATACATGCATGCATACATTTTCAATAAGGCAACATCTCCCGTTGTTATTTGTTCTTTGACCACTCACCTCGTGCTTTATATCTTGTGGTGCCGCTCCTTGTGCGCTCGGGTCCCATGCCAACACAAGAAACAGGAGTTGGGCAAACGCCTCTATCCAGAGTGCCATTCCACGACACCCGTCCAAAAAGCCCCTGTTTTGCCCTCTATGACTTTTGCCTGATTCTTCAAGTAGGTATTTGTCAACAAATTTCAAGAGCCTACTAGACTACACATATAGGAAAAATGCTTCCAAATGCAAAATAAGGTGTCAAAAATATTATTATCACTTGCATCCTATGTCGAAAATATACACATTCAACGTAGCTTGCTTCTCAAAATTAACTTAACTAAAGAAAGAGGTGCGACGGGTTGCATCAATGATTTGGCATCCCAACGTTTTAACGCTCAATTTCCACTCTAACTATAATCGACCTACTTGTTTCTCTTCGTCCGCAGTACTCAACGTTTTATCTAGTTATTTGCATCTTCCCCAAACTTGTCCTTGTGATATGTTGATTCCTCTCTCACACAGCTGCAGATGTGGTAGTTTGAGAGTCCCTCTCGAGGCCTTTGCTGGAAACTACTAAAACCTCCCACTTTAACATGGGGCTTTCCCTTCTACCTTGGCATGAATGGGCATGGTTAATTTAGCTGATGACCTTCGCAGAGATGTTGGGCAAATGGTGCCCAGTCAGCCTCTGTAGGCCAGTGGCTGTCGGTAATTTTTAAGATAAGGGAGGACGATTTTTTTAATGAACATTGCTTATTTCTATTACAGCATATTGGATGACTGTCATTCATATTCCATTCACCCAGCTCAATGTAACATCGATAGGTTTGGGCTACTACATGATACTCAAATTTTCCCTACACCCATCATGAGGTTGCTACATCCTATCCTATGAATGAAAGTATACAACGTAGGTGCACAGGTCCAGAGGAAAATTAGGTGACAGACAGTGACACATTCAATACCACCTTGCACTCTCCTGCCTTCATCTAGCTGATCAAGGGTGTAATCATTAGTCTAACAGTTGCAAACAAGAGTTTCTATTGGACAAATTCAGGTATGTTCATCCCCATTTCGTTCCGTTTTCTTCTGTTTAAGAAATGTTTTTCAGCAGAATCGTCAGAATGAATACACCCCTGATCAAACACAAACACAGTTCACTTTCATGGCAGCCACATACAAACAGCATGATCATTTTGCTTATTGTATATATCATGGGCACCACTTTGGTTTTGGAAGTGTGGGGGGCATAACCTGTGTGTCCTCCCCCAGAATTTCTTTGGGCATCCAAAGCTAATTTCATGCATTTTCATACAATCCAATATGCTGTCTTTATTTAGAACAAGAAGTCAGCAAACATTTCCACAGTCATCAAGCTAGTTAAGAGTGTAAAGGCTTTCTTTCATGGAAGGAGAGGAGGACCAAAATGCAGCGTGGTTAAAGTTCATGGTTCTTTAATAAGAGAAACTAAACATGAACAGAATAAAAAACAATAAACGTGGCAAAACCAAAACAGTCCTAACTGGTGCAGTTAACAAAAACAGGAAACAACCACCCAACACAAAACAGGCTACCTAAATATGGTTCCCAATCAGAGACAATGACTAACACCTGCCTCTGATTGAGAACAATATCAGGCAAAACATAGAAATAGACAAACAAGACACACAACATAGAATGCCCACCCAGCTCACGTCCTGACCAACACTAAAACAAGGAAAACACACAAGAACTATGGTCAGAACGTGACAAAAAGATCATTATTAAATATGTTTAAGTGATTAATAAGACTGAACTAGATCAAAGGTAATTCAATAATACATATTGTGTTGCACCTTTAACCAGTAGCCTAACAAATTAACAACTCTTGAAAAAATACAGACTTTTGATTGTCTTTATTAAGACATCCTCTGTAACAAATTTCAGCCAGACCGACCAGCCAGCCCGAGCCGCCTGCATGCCCGACCCCCACCAGTCTAGTCAGTAACTCACCTCTCTCACAACACAATTTCCTTCCCAGTTCACATCTTAAAATGTTTCCATTCCCAAAGGTAAGGTTTGGAAAAAAAACACATCAAAGTAAACACATGCACCTCAAATATACATTAACACACAGAAACAGCAAATCCTCCATATAATTAATCTCAAATGACTAGTTGTACTGTAGAGCTCCTTTTACTTGCACACAATATAGCTGGTTCACCCCGTCCTGTCCCTAGGGGTCCAACACCCTGCAGTGCCCCAACCCAACTGTCACGCCCTGGTCGAAATATATTATGTTTATCTTCATTTATTTGGTCAGGCCAGGGTTTGACATGGGTTATTGTGGTGTGTTTTTGTCTTGGGGTTTTGTGGGGTGTCTAGCGTAGTCTATGGCTGCCTGAGGCGGTTCTCAATCAGCGTCAGGTGATTATCGTTGTCTCTGATTGGGAACCATATTTAGGCAGCCATATTCTTTGATTGTTTCGTGGGTGATTGTTCCTGTCTCTGTGTTTATGTTCACCAGATAGGCTGTATAGTTTTTCACGTTCCGTCTATTGTTTTGTACATTTCAGTTATTTCATGTCTAGTCTATATTCTTTAATAAACATGAGTAACCACCACGCTGCATTTTGGTCCGCTCCTCCTTCAACAGAAGAACGCCGTTACAGAATCACCCACCACAACAGGACCAAGCGGCGTGGTAACAGGCAAAAGAAGGAATGGACATGGGAGGACGAATTAGACGGAGAAGGACCCTGGGCTCAGCCTGGAGAATACCGCCGCCTCAAGGAAGAACTGGAGGAGGTGAAAGCGGAGAGGCGCCGGTATGAGGAGGCAGCACGGCGAAGCGGATGGAAGCCCGAGAGTCAGTCCCAAAAATTTATTGGTGGGGGGGCTCAGGGAGAGCGTGGCGGAGTCAGGAGTCAGACCTGAGCCCACTCTCCCTGTTTATCGTGAGTAGCAAAGGAGGAGACCAGAACCAGAGCCGGTGTTGGAGGTGAGCGAAACAGAGACTGTGAAGGAGTTAATGGGGAAATTGGAGGAGAGAGTAATGAGGGAGTTGCTGTGTTGGTGCTTTAAATATGGAATTCGCCCGACGGAGCGTGTCGGGGATTTGATGACACCTGGGTCAGCACTCCATACTTGTCCTGAGGTGCGTGCAAGTCGGCTGGTGAAGTTGGTACCAGCCTCACACACCAGGCCTCCTGTGCACCTCCCTAACCTTGCATGTCCTGTGCCAGCACTGCTTTCAAGATCTCCAGTACGCCTTCACGGTCTAGCCCATCCGGTGCCACCTCCACACACCAGCCCTCCGATGGCAGCTCCCCGCACCAGGCTTCCTGTGCGTGTCCTCGGCCCAGTACCACCAGTGCCAGCACCACGCAACAGGCCTACAGTGCGCCTCGCCTCTCCAGCGCTGCCGGAGCCTTTCTCCTCTCCTGCGCTGCCGGAGCCTCCCGCCTGTTCAGCGCTGCCCGAGCCTTCCTCCTCTCCTGCGCTGCTGGAGTCTCCTGCCTGTTTAGCGCAGCCAGAGCCTTCCTCCTCTCCTGCGCTCCCGGAGTCTCCCGCCTGTTCAGCGCTGCCAGAGCCTTCCTCCTCTACAGCGCTGCTGGAGTCTCCTGCCTGTTCAGCACAGCCAGAGCCGTCAGCCTGCATGGAGCAGCCAGAGCTGTCAGCCTGCATTGAGCAGCCAGAGCTGTCAGGCTGCATGGAGCAGCCAGAGCTGTCAGCCTGCATGCAGCAGCCAGAGCTGTCAGTCTTCATGGAACAGCCAGAGCTGTCAGTCTGCATGGAGCAGCCGGAGCTGCCAGTCTGCAAGGAGCTGCCAGTCTGCAAGGAGCTGCCAGAGCTGCCAGTCAGCATGGAGCTGCCAGAGCTGAGAGCTGCCAGTCTGCATGGAGCCGCCAGAGCTGCCAATCTGCATGGAGCAGCCAGAGCTGTCAGCCTGCATGCAGCAGCCAGAGCTGTCAGTCTTCATGGAACAGCCAGAGCTGTCAGTCTGCATGGAGCAGCCGGAGCTGCCAGTCTGCAAGGAGCTGCCAGTCTGCAAGGAGCTGCCAGAGCTGCCAGTCAGCATGGAGCTGCCAGAGCTGAGAGCTGCCAGTCAGCATGAAGCAGCCAGAGCTGCCAGTCAGCATGAAGCTGCCAGAGCTGCCAGTCAGCATGAAGCAGCCAGAGCTGCCAGTCAGCATGGAGCAGCCAGAGCCGTCAGTCTGCCAGGATCTGCCAGTCAACCAGACTCTTCCAGATCTGCCAGTCAACCAGACTCTTCCAGACCTGCCAGTCAGCCAGACTCTTCCAGATCTGCCAGTCAGCCAGACTCTTCCAGATCTGCCAGTCAGCCAGACTCTTCCAGATCCGCCAGTCAGCCAGACTCCTCCAGATCCGCCAGTCAGCCAGACTCTTCCAGATCCGCCAGTCAACCAGACTCTTCCAGATCCGCCAGTCAACCAGACTCTTCCAGATCCGCCAGTCAGCCAGAACCGCCAGCCAGCCAGGATCTGCAGGATCCAACTACCTGGCTGAGCTTCCTCTCAGTGCTGGGCTTCCCCTCAGTCCCGAGCTTCCCCTCAGTCCCGAGCTGCCCCTCAGTCTCCGAGCTGCCCCTCAGTCTCCGAGCTGCCCCTCAGTCCTGAGCTGATCCTCAGTTCCGAGCTGCCCCTCAGTCCAGTGGGGTTCTGGGTGAGGACTACTAGGCCATGGTCGGCGGTGAGGGTGGACTATCCTAGGACGCGAGGAGGGGGGACTAAGACATTTATAGAGTGGGGTTCACGTCCCGCACCGGAGCCGCCACCATGGACAGACGCCCACCCGGAACCTCCCTATTGTTTCGATGTGCGTCCGGGAGTCCGCACCTTAGCGTGGGGGGTTCTGTCACGCCCTGGTCGAAATATATTATGTTTATCTTCATTTATTTGGTCAGGCCAGGGTGTGACATGGGTTATTGTGGTGTGTTTTTGTCTTGGGGTCTTGTGGGGTGTCTAGCGTAGTCTATGGCTGCCTGAGGCGGTTCTCAATCAGAGTCAGGTGATTATCGTTGTCTCTGATTGGGAACCATATTTAGGCAGCCATATTCTTTGAGTGTTTCGTGGGTGATTGTTCCTGTCTCTGTGTTTATGTTCACCAGATAGGCTGTATAGTTTTTCACGTTCCGTCTATTGTTTTGTACATTTCAGTTATTTCATGTCTAGTCTATTTTCTTTAATAAACATGAGTAACCACCACACTGCATTTTGGTCTGCTCCTCCTTCAACAGAAGAACGCCGTTACACCAACGCACCCCACTCAGCTTTAGGATCTTAGTGAAACAGACATTTTTTGTTTTGCGTGTGTTAGGCCTAGGCCAGAGTGCCAACCCACAGGAGGGCAGACCCCCAGGGCCAGCACTGAGCAGCCCAGCTGCTAGGGATTGCCTAAATAGGTATCTCCCCTGACGTGGGCATGTTTTCAATACAGACTCCTTTAGTTGTACTGTATTCCATATAAGGCATCCAGACCTTATGAAAGTTGCCCAGTATACCGTTAATCTTGTAATAAATCAAATCTAGTGATACATAACATGACATTGTTGGAGGATAACCAACCTTCCAATTAATGGCAATGCATTTCTTTGCTGCTATAAATGCTTGGTTACACAGTTTCTTCCGATAAGTCTCCAGTATCAACATTTCCAAGCAAACAAAAACAGGGAGAAGGTTGAATCTGTAGACATGCTGAGCTAAAACAACATACTCTTTGCCAGAATTCAGCCAGCCTTCACAAGACAATAACATATGAAAATATGCCTGCTTTTGTGTTTTACACCTCCAGCAGAGGAATGACACTTCTGAGTGCATGTAATTCAGTTTCACTGGCATATAGTATGTTTTATGGATGGTCTTAAACTGCAGTAGTTTATGTCTGAGATGATATGAACATGACTGGGCAATAAAACATATCTGTATCTATTCATCATCATCAATAGCGTCTCCCAGGTCTTCCTCACATTTTTGTTTGACATGTTTTGTGTCATAGGTAAAAGCCTCTATCAACCCGTGATACAGTTTGGAAACTTTGGAGGTTTGTCAGTCCGCCTTAAAATAGCATCTGGCTCATCCAGTGTTTGCTGCACAGAGAGAATAAAGCGTTGTATCTGCAAAAAATCACCTCACCTCTGTCAAAGACTGGTCTTCCCTGGCTACCTGACTCTGCTGAGACCACTGTCACCATCTGATCCTCCTGAAAAAAAATTTTTTTTTAAATTTTATTTCACCTTTATTTAACCAGGTAGGCTAGTTGAGAACAAGTTCTCATTTGCAACTGCGACCTGGCCAAGATAAAGCATAGCAGTGTGAACAGACAACACAGAGTTACACATGGAGTAAACAATTAACAAGTCAATAACACAGTAGAAAAAAGGGGAGTCTATATACATTGTGTGCAAAAGGCATGAGGAGGTAGGTGAATAATTACAATTTTGCAGATTAACACTGGAGTGATAAATGATCAGATGGTCATGTACAGGTAGAGATATTGGTGTGCAAAAGAGCAGAAAAGTAAATAAATAAAAACAGTATGGGGATGAGGTAGGTGAAAATGGGTGGGCTATTTACCAATAGACTATGTAAAGCTGCAGCGATCGGTTAGCTGCTCAGATAGCAGATGTTTGAAGTTGGTGAGGGAGATAAAAGTCTCCAACCTCAGGGATTTTTGCAATTCGTTCCAGTCACAGGCAGCAGAGTACTGGAACGAAAGGCGGCCAAATGAGGTGTTGGCTTTAGGGATGATCAGTGAGATACACCAGCTGGAGCGCGTGCTACGGATGGGTGTTGCCATCGTGACCAGTGAACTGAGATAAGGCGGAGCTTTACCTAGCATGGACTTGTAGATGACCCGGAGCCAGTGGGTCTGGCGACGAATATGTAGCGAGGGCCAGCCGACTAGAGCATACAAGTCGCAGTGGTGGGTGGTAGAAGGTGCTTTAGTGACAAAACGGATGGCACTGTGATAAACTGCATCCAGTTTGCTGAGTAGAGTGTTGGAAGCAATTTTGTAGATGACATCGCCGAAGTCGAGGATCGGTAGGATAGTCAGTTTTACTAGGGTAAGTTTGGCAGCGTGAGTGAAGGAGCCTTTGTTGCGGAATAGAAAGCCGACTCTTGATTTGATTTTCGATTGGAGATGTTTGATATGAGTCTGGAAGGAGAGTTTACAGTCTAGCCAGACACCTAGGTACTTATAGATGTCCACATATTCAAGGTCGGAACCATCCAGGGTGGTGATGCTAGCCGGGCATGCGGGTGCAGGCAGCGATCGGTTGAAAAGCATGCATTTGGTTTTACTAGCATTTAAGAGCAGTTGGAGGCCACGGAAGGAGTGATGTATGGCATTGAAGCTCGTTTGGAGGTTAGTTAGCATAGTGTCGAAGGACGGGCCGGAAGTATATAGAATGGTGTCGTCTGCGTAGAGGTGGATCAGGGAATCGCCCGCAGCAAGAGCAACATCATTGATATATACAGAGAAAAGAGTCGGCCCGAGAATTGAACCCTGTGGCACCCCCATAGAGACTGCCAGAGGACCGGACAGCATGCCCTCCGATTTGACACACTGAACTCTGTCTGCAAAGTAATTGGTGAACCAGGCAAGGCAGTCATCCGAATAACCGAGGCTACTGAGTCTGCCGATAAGAATATGGTGATTGACAGAGTCGGAAGCCTTGGCAAGGTCGATGAAGACGGCTGCACAGTACTGTCTTTTATCGATGGCGGTTATGATATCGTTTAGTACCTTGAGTGTGGCTGAGGTGCACCCGTAACCGGCTCGTAAACCAGATTGCACAGCGGCGAAGGTACGGTGGGATTCGATATGGTCAGTGATCTGTTTGTTGACTTGGCTTTCGAAGACCTTGGATAGGCAGGGCAGGATGGATATAGGTCTGTAACAGTTTGGGTCCAGGGTGTCTCCCCCTTTGAAGAGGGGGATGACTGCGGCAGCTTTCCAATCCTTGGGGATCTCAGACGATATGAAAGAGAGGTTGAACAGGCTGGTAATAGGGGTTGCGACAATGGCGGCGGATAGTTTCAGAAATAGAGGGTCCAGATTGTCAAGCCCAGCTGATTTGTACGGGTCCAGGTTTTGCAGCTCTTTCAGAACATCTGCTATCTGTATTTGGGTAAAGGAGAACCTGGAGAGGCTTGGGCGAGGAGCTGTGGGGGGGGGGCGGAGCTCTTGGCCGAGGTTGGAGTAGCCAGGCGGAAGGCATGGCCAGCCGTTGAGAAATTCTTGTTGAAGTTTTCGATAATCATGGGTTTATCGGTGGTGACCGTGTTACCTAGCCTCAGTGCAGTGGGCAGCTGGGAGGAGGTGCTCTTGTTTTCCATGGACTTCACAGTGTCCCAGAACTTTTTGGAGTTGGAGCTACAGGATGCAAACTTCTGCCTGAAGAAGCTGGCCTTAGCTTTCCTGACTGACTGCGTGTATTGGTTCCTGACTTCCCTGAACAGTTGCATATCGCGGGGACTATTCAATGCTATTGCAGTCCACCACAGGATGTTTTTGTGCTGGTCGAGGGCAGTCAGATCTGGAGTGAACCAAGGGCTGTTCTTAGTTCTTAGTTCTTAGTTCTGCATTTTTTGAACGGAGCATGCTTATCTAAAATGGTGAGGAAGTTACTTTTAAAGAATGACCAGGCATCCTCAACTGACGGGATGAGGTCAATGTCCTTCCAGGATACCCGGGCCAGGTCGATTAGAAAGGCCTGCTCACAGAAGTGTTTTAGGGAGAGTTTGACAGTGATGAGGGGTGGTCGTTTGACTGCGGCTCCGTAGCGGATACAGGCAGTGAGGCAGTGATCGCTGAGATCCTGGTTGAAGACAGCGGAGGTGTATTTGGAGGGCCAGTTGGTCAGGATGACGTCTATGAGGGTGCCCTTGTTTACAGAGTTAGGGTTGTACCTGGTGGGTTCCTTGATGATTTGTGTGAGATTGAGGGCATCTAGCTTAGATTGTAGGACTGCCGTTGTGTTAAGCATATCCCAGTTTAGGTCACCTAACAGAACAAACTCTGAAGCTAGATGGGGGGCGATCAATTCACAAATGGTGTCCAGGGCACAGCTGGGAGTTGAGGGGGGTCGGTAGCAGGCGGCAACAGTGAGAGACTTATTTCTGGAGAGAGTAATTTTCAAAATGAGTAGTTCGAACTGTTTGGGTATGGACCTGGAAAGTATGACATTACTTTGCAGGCTATCTCTGCAGTAGACTGCAACTCCTCCCCCTTTGGCAGTTCTATCTTGACGGAAGATGTTATAATTGGGTATGGAAATCTCGGAACTTTTGGTGGCCTTCCTGAGCCAGGATTCAGACACGGCAAGGACATCAGGGTTAGCAGAGTGTACTAAAGCAGTGAGTAAAACAAACTTAGGGAGGAGGCTTCTGATGTTGACATGCATGAAACCAAGGCTTTTTCGATCACAGAAGTCAACAAATGAGGGTGCCTGGAGACATGCAGGGCCTGGGTTTACCTCCACATCACCCGCGGAACAGAGAAGGAGTAGTATGAGGGTGCGGCTAAAGGCTATCAGAACTGGTCGCCTAGAGCATTGGGGACAGAGAATAAGAGGAGCAGGTTTCTGGGCATGGTAGAATATATTCAGGGCATAATGCGCAGACAGGGGTATGGTGGGGTGCGGGTACAGCGGAGGTAAGCCCAGGCACTGGGAGGTTGTATCTCTGGACATGCTGGTTGTAATGGGGCATGACAAAGAATTACCTTGGTGTACATTTATACATTATATTTTCCAAGAATAGAATCAATGGTTCAATAATTGAAATGACCATTATTCCTAGATCCCAGACTAAAGCTTTAAAGCTGCTGTCCTGTAGATACTTTAGGTCTACCCATCCATCCAAGATGGAATCTTTGTATCATTCACCAATATTATTAATATACTGCTAAATTCACTTGAGCTCCCTGGCTGTCTGACCCTGCTGGGAGCACTGTCACTATCTGATCCTGCTGAGACATGATTAGCATAGTGCTGTATACTGACTGCACTAGAGGGCTGGATTCTGTAGGATGCCTTCAGACCCCACAGAGATCATTGCAGCGCCGTCTGCATTTTTCATGCTGAAGTGGGCAGTTGTCCCACAGACTATTTGGAAACAGTCCTCTTTCTGCTTTGTATGTGTTAGCCTACCTATTGTATTAAAATCACATCTTTTTCACATTACTCACACTCAGAATTTGCTGCTTGAACATTAGTAGCCTACCTCTCCTAGTTGGGCATGAGAGTTCAATTGCACCTAGTATGTGTGGCCTCATTGAAATAGATTAGGCTACTTACATGGGCAGAGAATCAAGTGGCAGTTAATTAAATTGATCATGAAATCAACTTCAATATGATTAGACTGTAGTTTACTACAGTGTCTGTAAATAAATATTGATAATGGAAAGAAGTGCTCAACCAACATGAATCAAAGTGCAATAAAAAATGTGTATCATCATTGAAGGCACAATGCGCACATCGGTTAGGCTACTATGGTGAGCAAGCATTGAACCTTTTCATTTTCAGTAAGTATCGATTACCCATTTATTTGTCTCTGTCTGCAAATCGTCCTCCCAAAAGGTAAGCTATTTCCTATAGGACTAATCAAAACGTAGCAAGTGTCGCTGTCATAATTCTTGCTGTTTCCAGTTCAGTAGCTATACCTGTGAGATCAGGTGCGCGTGTGGTCTCAGTTAAATAGAGCAGGCTATATCTTATGCATGGGCAGAGAAGCACGAGGCAGTTATCTTTCCAAGGAAATGTATTTCCTAAATAGGCCTATGATTAGCCAACACATACACACTGAACCATGATCAACTCTCCAGTGCTGGTCCAGTCAGCCTTCCAGAAGCTTTGCCTTTACACTGCCTGTCAGCCCGCTCCAGCCATCTAAACTCTCCAAACAGTGTACCTGATAACTCGGAGGCGACCGCAAGTACACTGTTGCTGCTTTTTGTGTCACATTGCAATGATATAACTAGGGGGGACAAAAATGCCATTTCAGAATGTGTGGGGGGGGGGGGCATCACCCCACCATCCCCAGTGAAGGTTGCGCCCCTGGTATAAATTCCTTCTCGTATATACGTGCTCTCGTCCTCTCACATTTTCCCTTCGCTTGTGGACTTCAGTTCTTGCTGAAATGAATACAAGAAATGAATACAACCAAAAGCTTACCTTGACTTGGAAGAGTTCCTGTGTTGGATAGCCATAACCAGCTAGCTAACATAGCACCCCTCTCTGTTTGGGCTGGGTGTTTGAGTGGGCTAAACTAGTTATCTGAATTCGCTGCTTTTCCTTCATTTTTAATTACATGAATTTGTTCAAAACTGTTCAACTATTGTCTTTCTCTCTCTTTAAGTCAATTAGTCACCACATTTTAAGCACTGCAGTGCTAGCTAGCTGTAGCTTATGCTTTCAGTACTAGATTCATTATCTGATTCTTTGATTGGGTGGACAACATATCAGTTCATGCTGCAAGAGCTCTGATAGGTTGGAGGACGTCCTCCAGAAGTTATCATAATTCCTGTGTAAGTCTATGGAAGGGGGTGAGAACCATGAGCCTCCTAGTTTTTGTATTGAAGTCCATGTACCCAGAGGAGGACGGAAACTAGCTGTCCTTCGGCTACACCATGGTGCTACTGTAACAGTATAACTTTAGACCGTCCCGTCGCCCATACCCGGGCGTGAACCAGGGACCCTCTGCACACTTCAACAACAGTCACCCTCGAAGCATCGTTACCCATCACTCCACAAAAGCCGCCGCTCTTGCAGACCAAGGGGAACCACTACTTCAAGGTCTCAGAGCAAGTTACATCACCGATTGAAACGCTATTTAGCGCGCACCACCGCTAACTAGCTTGCCGTTTCACATCTGTTACACTCACCCCCCTTTTGACCTCCTCCTTTTCCGCAGCAACCAGTGATCCGGGTCAACAGCATCAATGTAACAGTATAACTTTAGACCGACCCTCGCCCATACCCGGGCGTGAACCAGGGACTCTCTGCACACTTCAACAACAGTCACCCTCGAAGCATCATTACCCATCACTCCACAAAAGCCGCGGCTCTTGCAGACCAAGGGGAACCACTACTTCAAGGTCTCAGAGCAAGTGACGTCACCCATTGAAACACTATTTAGCGAGCACCACCGCTAACTAGCTAGCCGTTTCACATCTGTTACACTACGCTGGGGTGTTGTTGAGCCTACTGTAGACCTTCATTGCAAAACACTGTGTTTTAGTCAATTATTTGGTGACGTGAATAGACGTATTATAGTTTTATCAAAAGGATCACTTTTTTATGTTTCACTATTTACATTTTGGTGAAATTCACTGAGGAGGATGGTCCTCCCCTTCCTCCTCTGAGAAGCCTCCACTGCTGTAGGCCTTTATAAAAGGTTACTAGTTATTACTAGTTAGTAAGCATATATCACCAACACTGTCTACAGTCACACATGACACCTTCCATAAAAGTATCAATACATGAGATAGGTTGTGTAAGGCAGCAGTAAACATGTCGTCGTCACTGTCGTTGTCACTGTTGTCGTCACTGTCGTTGTCCCCTCCAGGCCAATTAGTGACAATTATTCAAATTTATGTTGTGCGGATTAATGAAGGCGAGTAAAAACTCTAGTCTTTTTCCCCTGCTGGAAATAAAAAATAAAAACAGAATGGGTGCAGCTTATAGGCCCTACTGGGAAACGTGTTGCTCATGTGAGGCTGATAATAGGCCTATGTACAAAATGTCATGACTGGAGCTCAAACGGTCCAGGAGATATGCTTGTTCAAAGTTTTCAGTTGATTACTATACCACCCCCCTTGGGCCAATAAGTGTAATTGTGTATATACCTAATCTCTATAAGAAGGCGCATGATTCATCCAATTTCCCTCAAAATCGCAGTATGGGTGGGTAACTGCATACTTGGAGTGTGTCTGAGAGTGGGTGTTTCAAAAGATCAACAGTGATGGGTGTAACATCAGTGGGTGGCTCAACAGGGTTGGGTGTAAGATCAGTGTGTGGCTCAACAGGGTTGGGTGTAAGATCAGTGGGTGGCTCAACAGGGTTGGGTGTACGATCAGTGGGTGGCTCAACAGGGTTGGATGTAAGATCAGTGGTTGGCTCAACAGGATTGGGTGTAAGATCAGTGGGTGGCTCAACAGGGTTAGGTGTAAGATCAGTGGATGGCTCAACAGGGTTGGGTGTAAGATCAGTGGGTGGCTCAACAGGGTTGGGTGTAACATCAGTGGGTGGCTCAACAGGTTTGGGTGTAACATCAGTGGGTGGCTCAACAGGGTTGGGTGTAAGATCAGCGCTCCATTATTGGTTATATTAGAGCTGTTTATTACTGTGTCCATGTGAAAAGTAGGCAATTAGCTAGGGAAACTGACAGAGAATGAGGTCAAGGTTAGCAAAAAGGTTAGGGTTAGGCTTAGCTAAAATGCGTATCAGCTTAGGATAATTAACATGGCAGGTTAGGAAAATTAACATTAACATTAGGAGATTGAGGTTAAGGTTAAGGAAATGGTTAGGGTTAGGCTCAGCTAAAATGCTAGCGTAGTCAACAATCGACTCGTCGTGAAGCCCAATCAGCCAAGCAAAACGGTCTTGAGCGGCAACAAATCTTCCCAACAAGCTGATTTGAGTTCCATAGACCCACTTCTGTTGAACCTCCCACTTTTGCAGACACATCCACTTTCAGACACACTCCATGTATGCAGTTACCCACAACTCCAAAATCAGGGAAGTGGTGTCTTTGATATCACATGTGACTAACAAATGGTTGATTTCATCATTGGGGATAAAATGTGTCTTTCACATTCTTTCTGAAACGTTTAGTAGTCTGGAGACATGCTCAAATGTCCTGTGATAGATGATTGTTGCTCCCAGTTGAATGACACATTTATCATCAGGCAGGCATGCACAAGGGGCCCGTTGATATTGGATAATGAACGAGGGGTTAGGCTTACCTCAGCCCAAATGGGTCAATTAGTTCACTTGGTCAATCCAATAGGTTCTCTCATGTTGAAGGCCTGGCTAAACACTGCCACGTTGTGGTCTTAACCAGTAATATGTTATGAAATATTACCAAACAAATTCAATCCTGAAGATTTTGTTTAATGCTACTTACATTTTTTTTACATAGTTGATGTTTCATCGCCTGAAACCTCCAAGTCAAGTGACACATTCCAATAATGCCTTGACAGCCATACTTTAGGGGTTTTCTATGGGCTGTTTTGTCCACCACTCCTTACTCCTTCCTCTATGTATGGTGTCTGGATCAATATCTAAAAGTGGACACTGCCACCTGCTGTACAGACATACTAATCCTTTCTACTTCGTATACGTGTCATTCATGTGGAGATCAGTTGCACATACACTGATGCTTTACATGTTTTACATGTTACATTTGAGTCATTTAGCAGACGCTCTTATCCACAGCGACTTACAGTTAGTGCATTCATCTTAAGATAGCTGGGTGAGACAACCACATATCACAGTCGTAGCAAGTACATTTTCCTTCAATAAAGTTGTTATCAGCAAAGCCATGCCTTTTTGTAAGTGGTAAGATGAATGATCACTAGCTAAATCCACACAGATAGACAGCACACCCACGGAAAATTCAGTACCTTACTACGACTGTGATCTGTGGACGTCTCACCTAGGAGTCTTAGGGTGAATGAACTTACTGTAAGTCAGTCTGGATAAGAGCGTCTGCTAAATAACTTAAGTATAAAACATGTCAAAGGTTCATCTGTGTGTGCGCTCACACTCTTAAATGTTCATTCATTAATGCGTACACCTTGGCAAGCATTTTAACCATCAGAACCCTCGTAGGTGTGCTCCAGTCGCTAGAGTCTGTCTCAAGGCTAGTTTAACTGACAGTATGACATCCTAGACCTGGGAAATTATTTCAACTCTTTTAACAGGAGGGCCTATTGCTGTAACGGTTCTCGTCTGTCGAAGGAGAAACGGACCAAAATGCAGCGTGGTGGTTATTCATGTTCTTTAATGAAATGAACTAGACATGAAATGAACTAGACATGAAATAACGAACAAAACAAAGAACGAACGTGAAAACCTATACAGCCTATCTGGTGAACACAAACACAGAGACAGGAACAATCACCCACGAAAAACTGGGTACACAAAACACCTGCCTCTGATTGAGAACCACTCCAGACAGCCATAGACTATGCTAGATACCCCCACTAAGCCACACACCCAACACCTAACACCCCAAGACAAAACACACCACAATAAACCCATATCACACCCCCGCACACCAAAAACCATAGGGGAGGGTCCGGGTGGGCGTCTGTCCATGGTGGCGGCTCCGGCGCAGGACGTGGACCCCACTCTATCAATGTCTTAGTCCCTCCTCCTCGCGTCCTTGGATAGTCCACCTTCGCCGCCGACCATGGCCTAGTAGTCCTCACCCAGAACCCCACTGGACTGAGGGGCAGCTCGGGACTGAGGCAGCTCGGGACTGAGGGGAAGCCCGGCACTGAGGGGAAGCTCGGCACTGAGGGGAAGCCCGGCACTGAGGGGAAGCCCGGCACTGAGGGGAAGCCCGGCACTGAGGGGAAGCCCGGCACTGAGGGGAAGCTCGGCACTGAGAGGAAGCTCAGGCAGGTAGTTGGATCCGGCAGATCCTGGCTGGCTGGCGGATCTGGAAGAGTCTGGCTGACTGGCGGATCTGGAAGAGTCTGGTTGACTGGCGGATCTGGAAGAGTCTGGCTGACTGGCGGATCTGGAAGAGTCTGGCTGACTGGCGGATCTGGAAGAGTCTGGCTGACTGGCGGATCCTGGCAGACTGACGTCTCTGGCTGCTCCATGCTGACTGACGGCTCTGGCTGCTCCATGCTGACTGGCGGCTCTGGCTGCTCCATGCAGACTGGCGGCTCTGGCTGCTCCATGTAGACTGGCGGCTCTGGCTGCTCCATGCAGACTGGCGGCTCTGGCTGCTCCATGCAGACTAGCGGCTCTGGCTGCTCCATGCAGACTGGCGGCTCTGGCTGCTCCATGCAGACTGGCATCTCTGGCTGCTCCATGCAGACTGGCAGCTCTGGCTGCTTCATGCAGACTGGCAGCTCCTTGCAGACTGGCATCTCTGGCTGCTCCATGCAGACTGACAGCTCTGACTGCTCCATGCAGACTGACAGCTCTGGCTGCTCCATGCAGACTGGCAGCTCTGGCTGCTCCATGCAGACTGGCAGCTCTGGCTGCTCCATGCAGACTGGCAGCTCTGGCTGCTCCATGCAGACTGGCAGCTCTGGCTGCTCCATGCAGACTGGCAGCTCTGGCTGCTCCATGCAGGCTGGCAGCTCTGGCTGCTCCATGCAGGCTGGCAGCTCTGGCTGCTCCATGCAGGCTGGCAGCTCTGGCTGCTCCATGCAGGCTGGCAGCTCTGGCTGCTCCATGCAGGCTGGCAGCTCTGGCTGCGCTAAACAGGCAGGAGACTCCGGCAGCGCTGTAGAGGCGGAAGGCTCTGGCAGCGCTAAACAGGCGGGAGACTCCAGCAGCGCAGGAGAGGAGGAAGGCTCTGGCTGCGTTGAATAGGCGGGAGACTCTGGCAGCGCTGTAGAGGAGGAAGGCTCTGGCTGCGCTGAACAGGCGGGAGACTCCGGCAGCGCAGGAGAGGAGAAAGGCTCCGGCAGCGCTGAACAGGCGGGAGACTCCGGCAGCGCAGGAGAGGAGGAAGGCTCCAGCAGCGCTGGAGAGGCGAGGCGCACTGTAGGCCTGATGCGTGGTGCTGGCACTGGTGGTACTGGGCCGAGGACACGCACAGGAAGCCTGGTGCCGGGAGCTGCCACCGGAGGGCTGGTGTGTGGAGGTGGCACAAGATGGGCTAGACCGTGAAGGCGCACTGGAGATCTTGAGAGCAGTGCTGGCACAGGACGTGCAAGGCTAGGAAGGTGCACAGGAGGCCTGGTGCGTGAGGCTGGCACCATCTTCACCAGCCGACTAACACGCACCTCAGGACGAGTATGGAGCGCTGACCCAGGTGCCATCAAATCCCCGAACGCTCCGTCGGGCGAATTCCATGCTTAAAGCACCAACACAGCAACTCCCTCATTTCTCTCGCCTCCAATCTCCCCATTAACTCCTTCACAGTCTCTGCTTCGCTCCACTCCAACACCGGCTTTGGTTCTGGTCTCCTCCTTGGCTCCTCACGATAAACAGGGAGAGTTGGCTCAGGTCTGACTCCTGACTCTGCCACACTCTCCCTGAGCCCCCCCCCCCCCCCCCCCCAAGAAATGTTTGGGGCTGACTGTCGGGCTTCCATCCACGTCGCCGTGCTGCCTCCTCATACCGGCGCCTCTCCGCTTTCACCGCCTCCAGTTCTTCTTTGGGGCGGCGATATTCTCCAGGATGAGCCCAGCGTCCTTCTCCGTCCAATTTGTCCTCCCATGTCCATTCCTCTTTTTGTTGCTCCTGCTGTTGCTGTTGCCTGTTACCACGCCGCTTGGTCCTGTTGTGGTGGGTGATTCTGTAACGGTTCCCGTCTGTCGAAGGAGAAGCGGACCAAAATACAGCGTGGTGGTTATTCATGTTCTTTAATGAAATGAACTAGACATGAAATGAACTAGACATGAAATAACGAACAAAACAAAGAACGAACGTGAAAACCTATACAGCCTATCTGGTGAACACAAACACAGAGACAGGAACAATCACCCACGAAATACTCAAAGAATATGGCTGCCTAAATATGGTTCCCAATCAGAGACAACGATAAACACCTGCCTCTGATTGAGAACCACTCCAGACAGCCATAGACTATGCTAGATACCCCCACTAAGCCACACACCCAACACCTAACAACACCCCAAGACAAAACACACCACAATAAACCCATGTCACACCCCGGCCTGACCAAATAAATAAAGACAAACACAATATACTACGACCAGGGCGTGACAATTGCTTTATAACAGTTTAAATCATCTTAATGCATATCATCATAATCACCCATTTTTTTGTTGTTGTATAATTTTTTAAATCATCATAATGCATATTCTCTGCCTATATTTTCATAATAATAATAATATCTGCCATTTAAGCAGACGCTTTTATCCAAAACGAAGGTCATATGTGCATACATTGTCACATAGGATATTGCCCCTCTAAACTTCAGTGTATTTATTGCGGTGATTATATGGGCGGCAGGTCGTCTAGCGGTTAGAGCGTAAGACCGGTGGCTGGAAGGTTGCTATTTCAACTCATGAAGCTGACAAGGTTAGTCTGTCGATGTGAGTTTAAGGAAGGCACATAACCCAGATTGCTCCCCCGTCGCCTTAATAATGGCTGAGTTGGCATAAAGCCAACATTCTCCTTTATGTTATTTTGACCACTCACTTCACGTTTAACATTTTGTGGGCTCAAATCAAATCAAACGTTACTTGTCACATGTGCCAAATACAACAAGTGTAGACTTTACAAACCCTTAACTAACAGCAGTTGGCCAAACGTCTCTATCCAGTGTGCCGTTCCTCCATCATGACAACAAGCCACTGTTTTCCCTCTATGACTTTTGATTGATTCTTTAATTAGCTATTTGTCAAAACATTAAATGGAAAAATGCCTTCAACAAATTTCAAGACACTAAAAATGCTTCCATATGCAAAGTAATTTTCAACCTACAGCAGTTTGCTTCTGAAGAAAAAAACATGTTTATTTATGAACATATATTGACGAGTGTCAATTTGGCCAGTCTGAAATATGGCTTTTTCTTTGCAACTCTGCCTAGAAGGCCAGCATCCCGGAGTCGCCTCTTCACTGTTGAAGTGAGACTGGTGTTTTGCGGGTACTATTTAATGAAGCTGCCAGTTGAGGACTTGTGAGGCGTCTGTTTCTCTAATGTACTTGTCCTCTTACTCAGTTGTGCACTGGGGCCTCCTCTTTCTATTCTGGTTAGAGACCCTTTGCGCTGTTCTGTGAAGGGAGTAGTACATAGCGTTGTACGAGATCTTCAGTTCCTTGGCAATGTCTTGCATGGAATAGCCTTCAATTCCCAGAACAAGAATAGACTGACGAGTTTCAGAAGAAAGTTATTTGTTTCTAGCCATTTTGAGCCTGTAATCGAACCCACAAATGCTGATGCTCCAGATACTCACTTATTCTAAAGAAGGCCAGTTGTATTGCTTCTTCAATCAGAACAACAGTTTTCAGCTGTGCTAACATAATTGCAAAGGGGTTTTCTAATGATCAGTTAGTCTTTTAAAATGATAAACTTGGATGAGCTAACACAACGTGCCATTGGAACACAGGAGTGATGGTTGCTGATAATGGGCCTCTGTACGCCTATGTAGATATTCTATTAAATATCAGCCGTTTCCAGCTACAATAGTCATTTACAAGATTAAGAATGTCTACACTTTATTTCTTATCAATTTTATGTTATTTTAATGAACAAAACATTTGCTTTTCTTTCAAAAACAAGGTAATTTCTAACTGAGCCAAAACTTTTGAATGGTAGTGTACATTTTCCCTTTTGTGAGTGGTAAGATGAATGAGCATCAGCTAAACAGATCCACAAAGACTGCACACCCACATAATATTCAGTACCTTACTGTATGTGCCCACACTCCTAAATGTTAATTGATGCTTACACCTTGGCAATCCTTTTAACCCTCAATGACCAGTGACCACAGTCTGAGCCATCAGCCCCCCCTTTGACCTTTCTCACATACACCCTGCTCTGGTTGTCATCATGGCTGAGGGGATTAGGGTCTGAAGTGGGGACAGCTGGTCTCTCCCCCCCTCTTCCTCTTGGTTGATGTGACAGACACAGAGGAAGGCAGGAGTTTAATTGTGTTGAAAGAGAGCAGGGATTAATGACGCCTGTGTGTGAGGAAACCTGGCAAGGCCGAGGCAGTTAGAGGCTACAGACTGCTGTGCCAACACACACGCACATAGGTACATACGTACACATATGTAGCGCGCTCACACACACAAACACACACCCACTTGCACAAAAAAAGAGCCAAATGCACACTTACGATATGCACAAAACAGCTGTGTGCATCTGGCATGTTTGTGCATGTGCCATTGTATTGGTGTCACTAACAGCAGTGTGTGACAAATAAACAAATATCAAAACAGCTCTACAGGAGAATGTAGAACAGGCACGATAGAGATCCAAAACAAATAAAACAGCCACAGTCAACAACAACAACAAAAAAGAAAAGAAAAGCTTTTTTGTCTTTTTTTATCCCTCTTATTTCACAGGAAGACACTGAAAGTACAACTCACAACAATATCAGACATGGACCTCTGATTTTTCTTTTGTTATAACGATACAACATGAACCAAAGACAACGAGTTACAGAGAACGGACATCACTGTGAGACCAAACGACAATCAGCTTATTCAAAAGATCCAAAGGAAAATGGGTCACACAGGAAACTGTCTGTCCATTTCTTTCTCCACCTGGCACACAACAACCACTCCTCTGTAAATCAGCTGGAGGAAGATTCTGGGCTATTCACAAGTTCAAAAGTAAACCCAGATGACATGAAAGATGAGGTTTTATACAGTCGTAGGATGAGAGACTGCATCTCCATAGACTGCCAGGGTTGAAGCTACCATGTCAAGTTTAGTTTAGTGACCCTTACCATTCTGTTTTACCTCCTTTTATGTTGGAATGAAGGAATTGTTTATGTGAGAACAATATCACATCCTCTCTACCTTGCCTCCTTTTCCAATACATGTCTTTATCTGAGTTGATATCTATCACATAAACAGTGAGTCAGACTGTTCAGGAAAATTAGACCTAAATCTAGAGTAGAGCTCTTTGCCTAACAGAGCTCTCATTTTAGAGCCCAGCTCCAACTCTTATTGTCTTAACAGTGACTTCTGACCTCCTCAATCTTCCAATCCTGTAGTTATGTCATGTTTTTAGCATCCTTCAACTTTCTCCTCTTTTAAAAGAAAAGGCCAGGATGGCCAACTTATAGTTATCACAAATGAACTAAGCAACTTACTCACTGACAACAAACCCAACAGACTACTCAACTGAATTTGGAAGCAATACAATACAAAAGTCCCTACGGTTTGACTCAAAGGTACAGTGATGTCCATTGATAGCACCAATTACATTGACTCTAGAGTAGACCCTTCGTCAGACCCATCTTCTGAACCTCTTCCAGTGGTTGGTTCTTTCGACAGCTGGGATCTAACGGGAGATTTAGCCAATCGGGGCATCTCCCCATCCTCTCCTTGGCTACCACTGGCCGGGCCTTGTGCCGGGTCGTCTGCCGAGTTGTTGCTGGTGTTGAGGAAGGCTTGGTACTGGTTCCAGAAGCCCACATTGCTTCTGGTGGCCGGGGGATTGGAGGACGTTGTCGGTGTGTTAGCAGGAAGTCGCTCAGAGGCCGAGCGACCGCTCCGTACAGGGGGACGTGGTGCCTTGACAACCCCTCCATGATGCTTCATGTGTCCCTGTGGATGAATATGAAAATAACAGATTGTTTAAGTGCCACTCCGACCAACCTCTGAGTCCCCCTGGCTGGAAATAACATTTATATCACAAAGATTTAGCTTGACTGATTACTCTCAGTCTGGAAGGAGATTTGTCATCAGTGAATGTTTCAGGTAAATGTAACCTGATGCCTAACAAACAGATTAAAGTAGTTTTAGTAGTAATGTTGGGTTCATTGGTTGCAATGAACCCGAACCCAACACAATTCCACAGATTAATAAATAAAGCAGCTATCATGAAGTCCATAAACATAAGAGATGGCTAAGTTCTTTACGAACCCACATATCAATCAATACTTTCATCCTCTCACCTTCAGTCCACTGCGGCTGGCATACTCTTTCCCACACTCGGCACAGCTGTAGGTCTTCTTCTCAGGGCGAGACAGGGGAGGGGGGAGAGTGGTAGCCAAACTGATGGGAAAAGTGCTTTCCAGTTGGTCACCGACACCACTCATCCCATCCTCCTTCCCATGGGAGCCGAGGTACGCCCCCTGACTCGTCCTGGTGTAGGGTACATCTTTCTGAGGAACTTCCCGAGCCTCAGCATCGCTTGTGTCTGTGCTCTCTGATGGTGGTGCCATTCTCGGGTCCGTATCAGATACAAGAGCTTGGTCATGCTTTGGTGCAGCAGGTGGGGGGGTTTCGACCCTGTATTCCTCTGTGGGCTTGGGGGTTTGGAGTTTAGGGGGGTGCTCTAAGTCTGGTTTGGGTGCTGGGTGGGGTTTGGGGTGCTCTGGGCTAAGGACAGGGGTAAAGGAGGGGGCTGGGCTTGGGTGTGCTACCGGGGCACAGAGGGTTGGTGTGCTCAGTAGATCCTCCAGGTTTGATCTAGGGCCGGGGAGGAAGACATTGAGAGGAAGGGCATGCTGACCCAAAAGACAGTCTGACATCATTAGACTGGACAAGGGGGTGGTTTTGGTAACACTGGAGGAAGTGGGAGCAGGGCCAATGGTACTAATGGTTGAATCAAGGTGTTCAGCATGGTTGTCATCGTTGACTGGGGAGCCTGTATCTCCTAGAGGAGGGGGTGGGGAAGGCACACTGACAAACAGGACTGGGGGGTCTGCGCTGCCGGGCGGAGGGGTGTGTGAGGTGGAGTTTAGGAAGGAGTCAGGGGTGAGGTCAGAGGGAGGGATCAGGTCAGGGCTGGAGGAGTGAGATCTGTTAGGCTCCCAGACACACTTTGGTGATGTCACACTGACCGATACGGGGGCAGAGCCTCCCACTAGGGTTTGAAAGTGTGTGGATGCTGCTGAGCTCTTTGACTGGCTGCCTGAGGCTGCAGTGGAACTCTCAGTGGAGACCTTGGGTGTGTCATTGGACTGTGGCTGGGACTGAGACAGTGCCAGGGAATGGGTCTGGAGCTCAGAGATAGTGTCAGACTCTGCTGAGGCCCCTGACAGAGACTCTGCACCGCCCTCCGGTGGCAGCTGCCCTCCCAGGTGCATGCGAATGTGGTGCTGCAGCACCAGGGCATTTGTGAACTTGCGCTGGCACAGCGGGCAAGAGTTCTGGGCACGAGAGTTCGGCGGGCGGGCACGGTGTGTTGCCAGGTGGGACCGCAGGCTGCCCTTGGTGGAGAAGGAGCGTCCACACAGTTTACAGGGGAAGGGGCGCTCGCCCAGGTGGGTGGCCTGGTGCAGACGCAGTGCCCTGGGGCAGCTCAGCACACGCAGACACACCCCACACTGGTTGTCGGCCAGGGAGCCAGTGCTCATGATGCCAAGGCCTGGGAGCATGGCTCCTGCCAAGGCGCTGCCCCCATTTGCACTCATGCCCAGAGCGGCCACCATCTCCCTGGTGAAGTTGGAGACAGAGGTGGGGGCATGGGTGGAGGACGGTGGGGTTGCCATCACATAAGTGCTGGAGGTGCTGGCGCCCATGAGGCCGCTGCTGAACAACCCAGTAGAGGCCATGCTGCTGTGGGAGGTCTCCCCTGAGGAGGAGGCCCAGGGAGAGGAGGTGGGAGGCTCTTTCTCCAGCTTCTCCACCAGCCGCTGCAGCTTGGAGGTGTCTGAGGTGGGGGTAGAGGCGGAGGGGGAGGAGGTGGAGGCGTGGGCTTTGGGGTAGTGGGAGAAGGGGAAGGAGAGCTGAGAGTGGGTGGAGGAGAGGTGGGAGGAGCCTTGGGCAGGGGGTGGAGGGCGGAGCAGGCCCAGGGCAGGGTGTTGGTGGGGGGAGCCAGAGGGGAAGAGGAGTTTAGGGAGGTGGGCCAACTGGGAGTAAGCAGAGTGCGACATCATGGGAGGGTGAGGGGGCGTGTTCTCATCAAAGCGTTGCTGCTTTGCCCCCTTGAAGAACCCAGCGATGGCAGAGGTGGACAAGGATGGGACAGAGAGGAGGGAGGAGGACACAGAGGAGGAAGAGGAGGATGTGAGTGAGGAAGCAGCTGAGGATATGGATGCAGCAGCGGCTGCAGCAGCAGCTTGGTTGAGCCGCAGGAGAGAGTGGGCGGTGGAGATGAGGGCCAGGTCCACACTGGGGGGAAGGGGGAGAGAGGTGGGGGGAGCACTGGTGGATGCCCCCAGAGAGAAGCCCCCTCCGGCACCTCCCACCTCCATACCGTCTCCATACGGGTCATCCTCAGCCCGCCGTTTACGACGTCTCTGAGCCTGTGCTGCACTGATACTCAGTCCAATGCTGCTCATGGGCTGACCCTGGGGCTCAGACCCCCCCGCTGGTCCCATGCCTGGCCCAAACAGGGAAGGGGGGAGAAGGGAGAGCGAGAGCTCTGGGTTCTGCTCGCGGTGGCGGAGGAAATGCACCTTGAGGTTGCCGCGGGTGGTGAAGCGGCTGAGGCAGACAGGGCACTGGTAGGGTCTCTCGCCCGTGTGGGAGCGCAGGTGGATTTGCAGGGATGAGTCACTGCTGAATAGCTTTCCACAGAACCGACAGGCATGCTGGAGACGCCCCAGGGAGGAGGACGAGGACCCTGATGAGGAGACAGACAGGTGGGGCTCCTGAAAGGAGGGGGGTGCCATAGAGGCAGTGGTGGGCAGGGGTGGGGTGAGGAAGGACAGGCCACCGTGGCCGCTGGCTGAGGTGGTGTTGGGGGATTTCTCATGGAGGTAACGGGTAGGCAAGGCCAGGGAGAGGGCCAGGGGGTAGTTGGACGAGGCCATGGTAGAGATGGCCGAGGAGGCAGAGGAGGAAGAAGACGAGGAGGAAGGGCGGACACTGGTCCCAGGGTAAAGATAAGACCCTGTAGCCCCTCCTGCACCCTCCATCTGGGTCTTGTGTGGCCGCAGGACATGGGACAGGGGGTGGCTGGGCTTGGAGGGCTTGGAGGCAGGCTGGGGAGGGAGCAGGGAGGAGAAGCAGGCCAGGAGAGGAGCTACAGAGCTGGGAGGCTGGATGGGTGTAGGCTGGGGAGGACTGGAGGCCCTCTCACTGCCCTCCAGACAGAGCTGGGGAAAAGGAGGCAGGAGGATCTGGGGCGCCTCCAGGCCACAGGAGGCCCCGCCCAGCCGCAGCACCTGCCTGCAGATCTCCTCCGTCATCTGCATCTGGTGGATCTGCCTCTGCTGCAGCACTCGCAGCTCATCCAGAATCACCGCAATGCTCAGGTGGGCACGGGGCGGGGCTGCAGAGGCAGCACCCGGGCTGGGGGAGGGTGTCACAGGGCTGGGAGGGCCCTCTGGCACAGGGCTGGGGCTACCAGGGTGGGGCGGAGGGCAGAGGGAGGCTGAGGAAGAGGATGAGGATGAGGAAGTGGTAGTGGTGGCTGACACGCCCAGTTTGGGAGAGGCCATGATAGAGCGGGGAGGGTGGGTCTGACTGGAGGTCGATGTGGAGGTGTTGGGGAGGTGCAGGCCTGTCTGAGAGAAGAGGGAGGGGTGGGGGAAGTCAGGGGAGAGGGAGGACTGGGGGTCTGTGAAGGAGATGGGGCAGGAGGTGGGCTGGCAGGGGCAGCAGGAGAGGGGGGAGCCCTCACTGGGTAGAGAGCGGGTGTGAAGCCCCCAAAAGTAGGGATGTGGAGCCAGGGGTGGCTGGTAACTCTGAGGAGAGGAAGAAGATGATGAAGAAGAGGAATCTGTGGTCAGAGGAAAGGAGGATAACTTCACTGCCAACTGGTCACCTGAGAAAAGAAGCGAAAGCAGACAAGAGAGAGAAAGTTGAATTAGTTATTGTCTTACTGAGCATGACAGAGCTTTGCATCTACTTTACACACTGTTACCACGTTCACTTATATAAAACTCAGGGAAGTCTGTTTGAACAGTGAGCACTACTCAGAATGCCCTTTTTGTGAGTGTTTTCCACAGGTCGACCTTATCACGGGCAGCAGGGTAGCCTAGTGGTTAGAGCGTTGGACTAGTAACCGAAAGGTTGCAAGTTCTAATCTCCGAGCTGACAAGGTACAAATCTGTCGTTCTGCCCCCGAACAGGCAGTTAACCCACTGTTTCTAGGCCGTCATTGAAAATAAGAATTTGTTCTTAACTAACTTGCCTAGTAAAATAGAGGTAAAAAAAAAACTTTAAAAAAACACTCTGATGATGGTCAGTAGATAGCACAGAAATGCAACTCTGGCAAATCATAGAGGTAACAACAACCAGATAGAAGAGAATGGCCCTCTTAAAATTGTGATTTTGCAAGTAGTGGCAGATAGGTAGAAGCACAACAGCTAAGGACTGAAGCCCTCAGATAACAACTATACATTATGAGACCATTCTGTCAGGTGAACTCCTGATCCAGATCCAATTTCACATTGTTCTCTTCTCCATCACCTCATCCTCCAAACTCCCCCTCATTCATAATTTTCAAACTCCCCCTCCCCTTTTCTTTCCTCTTCACTTCATTCTTTATCCTCTCCGTCTTCGTCTGCACCCCCCCCAACTTACACCATGAGCAGCCTACCTTGTTTCCACGGCAACACTGAGGACAATGGACCCTAAAACTGCTTACAACCCTGACCCCTGAAAAAGACATGGAAACCATACATAGACATGCACATGCACTCTATCACACACTACTCTCTCTCCTCTCTCTGTCTTTCTTTCTCTTCATTCATTTTGTCTTTCATCTCTTGGTGCACCCTTCCCCCATTACCCTGTAGGGTATCAGGGGGTCAGGCTGTAATTGGCTGGCATACTTGACCTTAAGAACACTGGGGTCACATTCTTTCTCCTAGATTCTGGGCCAGAGGTGGAGGCAAAATAAAGCACACAGGCTACCAGACAAGAAAACAAACAGACAATCAACAACCACACTTCCCTAACACACACACATACTTGAAATTCATTATTTGAATCCACAAACACACACACACCTTCATATTCAAACACAATATTACTACACCCTATCACTACAATGTTACTACACTATTAGACCCCACTAGCCCTGTGTGACTGGTCACAGCCCCACAAGCACATATAGACACACACACAAACACACTTGGAGATTCACAATAATTCTTGTGTATGTTCATACCTCACTACTCAACCACAAAGCCCAGATGGACAATGGGGTTGCATGCTATTGCAGTTACACCTTGTACAGCACATATCATGGTCACCAGTTCCTCTGCCATCTCCCTTTCATTGCTAAGTCTCCCAAAACTTGGAATTATAGAGTTGATAAGGGTTAAATAAATAAATAAAATCTTGAATACACTGTATTGCCTCTAAGTTCTCATGTATTTTCTATTCTTTATATGCCCACTAACTGGGTGGTCTGTGTCTCTGAGCCTGGAAATAGGAGGGTTGGTGAGGGGAGTGATCAAAATAAGATCAGAAAACAGAAAACAACAACTCCTAAGACACCATAAATTAAATAATAATACATTATTGCTTACATTAATAAAAGGAACATCAAAGCACCGCCATAACTTTAGATTTTGAACTGTCAGTGATGGGAGTCAACATGTTCAATCAAACTATCACAAAAACTGTCCAGATGACATGTAGAATATACTGCCCCTTTACGTTTATTTTATATGCATGTGCCACTACACAATCACTGTTATGTAGAGAAAATAAGGGCATTAACTACCCCCCATACTAATAGCTACTGTATTCTATTGTTAACTTGCATATCAATAGTAGTCAATTTCTCACCATGCTCTAATATCTGAGAGGCTGAAGGGAGCGGGCTCATGAGCTGCTGGGGCCGTTTCTGTTTCCGACGAGACATGCTTCAGCTGCACATGGGCCAACAGAATGCTTTCATTTTTTCTCCCTGCACACTGAAAAAGTAGTTAACTAAATTGTCCGAATTAGAAGCGATGCGCGGGTGAATTTTCCGCCACAAATGTTCAACTCCGTTGGTGGCATCTTGGTGTAAAAGAGAACAACGTGTGAAGACTACAGTCATATGTGTCAATTTCTCTCAACAAGTCTTCTTTTCTCAAACTCACCGTTAGACCCCCCCCTCCTCCTCCTCCTCCTCCCACAAAACACACACGCACACACACACAGTCCTCTTGTTCAACCACTACATTTGCATTCAAATGGCGAATGAACACTTCTTTTGAGCCATGACTCCCTCCTCACTCCACTTGCCTCCTTCTAGTAACCCACCTCACCCACAAAAGCCATCACGTTCTGTCCTTCAGATAAACACAATCGTGAGTATCCCAAGTGCTGTCTTTGATTTCAATATATACAAAAGTTTTGATTTTAGTATATTCTAAAGTTTTGATTTCAGTATATTCTAAAGTTTTGATTTCAGTATATACTAAAGTTTTGATTTCAGTATGTTTTCACTATATAATAAAGTTTTGATTTCAGTATATGCTAAAGTTTTTTTGATTTCAGTATATACTAAAGTTTTGATTTCAGTATATACTAAAGTTTTGCGTCCCCATGTGCTACATGTATGGTCCCTATACATTTGATGAAGAACAGACCAATTAATTTACACCTCTCCCTTGATTAGATGTTTCTCTTTATATTGTATACAACGTGTGTGTGTGCGCGCGCGCGAGTGTTTGGGTACAAGTAGGCCTACCCATAAAATAGCATCCTCCCTTCATTATGTATGTCCTATTCAAGTAGGTATATCCAGTCAATTGCTTGGAAAGGATGATTGGCGGACGGTGATTGGTGGAACCCGAACTTGGAATTCGAATGACCTCTCTACCAGCTTTCGGATGCACGAGCCCCATTAACAGGCCCCTGAATGAACAGGAATTCGCAACAATGGGGCTAGGACACAGCTGAATGAGCATCACCCTCTGCGAGCCTCTCGAATACACAGGACCACTGACGCGACGCACAATGCTTCCTTTTCAAACTCGAGCTCTACTGCTTACCACGTGGAAAGGTAATGAAAAAGAGGGATAGTCAGATTGAGGGAAAAAAATATATATTTTTTACTGAACCTACCCGTATACATTTGGTCCCCTGTGAGTCAAATATTCTCTAGCCACAACAAGCGGTAAATTACTGTACGTAATTTCAACTCTACGATTATAGGCCTTGAGTCTTTACTGCTGGATGGAGGAACGATACCACGCACGCATTTTACATCAAGCTATTTTTTTAAACTAGGCAAGTTCTTATTTTCAATGACGACCTAGGAACAGGAACTGCCTTGTTCAGGGGCAGAACGACAGCTTTTTACCTTGTCAGCTCGGGGTTCAATCTTGTAACCTTTCGGTTACTAGTCCAACGCTCTAACCACTGGGATACCTGCCTCCCCAATTGCATACACACATTATATAGACTATACTGCAGGCCTGTTACACAATCGATTTGCAATGACGTTTACACAAACCAAACTGGAAACAAGACAATACGGTAAAGAAATGCCGGGCCTTAGGCATGGTTACCTACCATATAGGCTAAACCCCAGTGGCCACATATGGGTACAAGCTCAGTTCCCTGTGTTATACTTAAATGTATCACATAGGCCAACATGAAACACTTACATAAATGTAAAGTGTACAGTAGGTCTAGGCTAGCCTATATTGTATCAAATGTGTGTTTATGATTGTGCGTAATTCTGCGAATGTTTGTACATGAATAATGCGAATTCTTTGCTCTGATGATTTTGACCGTGTCCTCCTGGTCTGCACACAGGCCCGCACATCTTGGGCGGACATCGCCCCCAAATACACACAAACACAGGCTTAACTGTGTTGCACCCTCAGTTTTACTTAATAATTGAAAATCTATTGATAACATCAATCTTGTACATATCAAGAAATTCAATTAGAATTTATCATTGTGGATTGTAGGCCTATACAAACATCTAAATATTAAAATAAGAAAGCCTGGTATTCACCAAGCCTATTTAAGTGTATCTATAAAATACACTCTTAGAAAAAAGGGTTCTTCGTCTGACCATAGGATAACCCTTTTTGGTTCCAGGTAGAACCCTCTAGAAATTATTCTACTTGGAACCCGAAAGAGTTATACCGGGAACCAACATGTTTTATTTAAAGGGTTATCCTATGTAGACAGTCGAAGAACACATGTAGGTTCTAGTTAGAACCTTTTTTTCTTAGTGTAGATTTCCGATTCACAGTTGGCACCATATGCTTTGAGTCAATAACGATACAAAAAATATATTTAGGGGCCTATTTGTCATAATAACCCACATTTGTAATCCTTGCCTCCCATAATTTGTGTATTGAAAAGGGAATTTATGGTTTGATCAACGTGTCTATGCTGCCGGATAGTGATGTATGTCCTGATTTGACTGTTTGATATGGCCTACACATTCATTAGCCTTACATTTTAGAATTCCCATTTCAGAGGCTTACGATATATTTAGACAGCGTTTTATAGCTAGAAAAATATTTATAAGGTTTATACTAAGAAACATTTCAATCTGTTGTCCGTGTTTCGCAAACTATTTCATTCTATTAAAACATCGCCTATTGTGCCAACAAAGCATTTGTGTTTTTCGTTCCATCGCACCGTGAAATTTAAAGCAACGATCTAACATTTTCATACTAGTCAGAACAGCGCTATAACTTCTGCTGTCCCGCTACTGTACCGGCGACCTGTTGCATGCCTGCGCGCGCACTGATCATAACAAGTTATGATTTCATAAATTATTATGACTGCCCTAAAATATCGCTTCAAATTGCTCATATCCCTACTTTGCGTCGTCGACATGAATAAGATAAAGGAAATTACTCACCATGTATGAATCGATTATATTTGATAGTGGTTTACAAAATGATAAAATATGTTGTGCAATAGGCTACGTCTCCCAGTCGGGACATCAACATAGCCTTTTCCGGCATACAGCCACAAAGATGCGCAGTCGTCCCTTTGACAGCCGGGCGGAACACCGCATTGTTAAATTATTTATTTATATCTTCGCCGTGAATTGAGACTATTTGATATCGTAAATGTAGTCCATCAATTCATTGTTTTGACTGACCCAGAGAAACAGCCGGGGGAGGAGATAAGCTACTATGCGGTAACGAAAGGGAATTGGATTAGTGTTTCTGTCATCCTCCTCCCCTTCCCCATTCAACCCTCTTTGTAGACTATTTGGCGAGGGCGGCCTGCTTCTCGGCCTGCGTCTGTGGTCTCTGCGGAACTGACGGCTGTCTGTTTGGCGGTCTGTCCCTCCTATCCGGACTCTCTCCCTTTATAATTAATGACATTCGTCGCCACCGTGACTTGGCCTTGGACACAGTCTGACCCTGACTAGACGAGCCTACCCACTGAGCATTTTTACCGCCTCGCATATTGCTCTGAAAACCACAAATGTATCGAATTAAATCATCTTCCCGTATTAGCCCATTGTGCAAATCCAGTGTAACACCCAGGCACAATTTGGATAAGGCCCAGCCTACCCCTAGAAGTTACAATGGAGGAATGTTATTTTTCCACCTGGCTATCTTTTGTGGTCACATTATAATGGTCCTATGTGTCTCCTTAGAATATAACCTTATATTTTATTCTAAATGCGTACATAGTAGGCTACATAGAGGAAATTCATTAAAGACAATGAAAATAATGCAGTAAGCCTCCAGCAAAATATGCAGCACATTTAAATGGCAAATGAAGATGTTAACAATAGTCAGTGCCACTACCTAACTTTTTGTAGTCAAAATATAATCCCACATCTCAGACAATTACAGGTCTATGAAAATATAATGCCCCTATTCAGGCTTTGGTCAGACATGTAGGTCTACTGAACTCCCCACCAATGCAACTGTTATTATCAGGCTGTGTAGGCCAATATATTACTAGTAAACCCAGTAGATAGTCTTGCATTGTGTTTTAGATGGTAGTCACACTTGCATGTTCAAGGAGGGTGTATTTGGTCTACACCAGCCAAGCCGCAGGCAGTAGTAATTTATGAAATCTAAAACCTTCATGAAGAGGAATGTGTCCACTAGGTGGCTCACTAACATGAAAAACAAGGTTGTGTTTCAGCCATTGAATGCATGGGCACATTCGAGCGGATCACTTTTGTCAAGTTGGTGGCCATCGTTGGTCCCGCCTTTCAAAGTTTGTTGCATTATGGGGATACAAATTGTCTGACTTGCACCTACATGTGGACTGCATGAACTTGACTAAAATCATGTGACCAAAGGTCATGAAGTTTTGACTGAAGTCGACTGCAAGCTTCACCAACTTTATCTTGCAGCGATCGCCTGCATTGTGGGAGGCTCCTTTGTCAACTAATCATTAGGGTGTTTGTGTTTGACCCACACGAACGTGACCAAAGACCTGACTGAAACAGGAACCAACTCTGCTGCATTTCATGTTTGTAATGGATATGTAGAAATTAATGTGATATTTGATTGTACAATGTAGCATACACACATATATTATACATGTTTATTTCAACATTATAAAGAACAACTTTTATTAACAATGGCAACACTGGCACTGCCATGTCATTGTCCAACTTTCGGCTGTCACATATGCACCTCGCCTGACTTCACTCCCTGAATATCGCTTTTACCATCAACTCAATCCTCTCCAGAAGCTCTATGACCTGAGTGACATTGAGGATGTGATATCTGTTGTCACTCTTCCTGAGGAGCCACTGGAGGGCTCTCCCATCACTCTCAATGAACTGCTGTATGGAGGTGTCACCCATTGTGTCACACCAGCTGAATATCACCAGAGCGTTGACCTCAGGTGGGCTTCAGTGAAGGCAACACCTGCAGCAATGACTAGAAGGATGGCATGGGGTCGAGGGGGACACAAAGACCAGCCATTCACGGTAAGGCCTACCATGTTCAGGTGTTCCTCCACAGCTCCCCTGCTGTTATCGTCCAGTATTGAGTACAAATCAATGAACAGGAGGAAGGCATGGGGGGCCTGGGGGACTCAGAGACACACTGTGCACTATCTCTGTCATCACCAGTTCCAGGATCTCCACGGAGAGAAGGTCTTCCACCATCCTAGAGTTTCCACTACGGCGAGTTGCCACTTTCCCCCGACGTCCCCCTGTCTCCTTACATTGTCCACGGTCTCGCTGTTGATTTCAGACTCAACTCGGGCAGGTATGGTGTTGCCTGCCAGACACTTATCAGCCCTTTCTTACCCAGGAGAATGATCCGCATCTCTGGGAGGTGATTTGGGTCAGTCATCTCTGTCTGTCCCAGGGAAACACAGTACTGCGGCTCCTCGGCTGTGGAGCGCACTTGAGGTCACTGTCAGGGCTGCAGAGTCTCTGGCCTCGTTTAAGGCACAGCTAAAGACTGGGCTGTTCAGAAAAGCTTTCCAAGGATCTTCTATGCTAATTCTGCTTGACAACACCTGTATATAGCTTTGATTGTTGTCTGCTTACAATGTTTTGTTTTTATTGCCACCCCTAAAGATTCTTATAAATAAAAGCAAACAAAATTACATTTGCATTAACATTAATATATTTGCATTACTTTAAGTTAATCTCATTTTAAGGAAGTATACGGTATTGTGGCCTTCCATGGCGTCCTGTTTCACTGGGGAATAAAAAGGAGGTAACACGAATGTGAAATTGCTTTGTCATCCATTACCATGGGAAAATGCAAAGAACTCAAACAAAAAGAGACAAATGGTTGTTGACCTTCATAAATCAGGCAATGGGTACAAAAAAAGGCTTTTTTTTCTCTGCTGAACTTATTTAGGCTTGCCACAACAAAGGGGTTGAATACGTATTGAATCAAGACATTTAAACTTTACATTTTTAGTTAGTTTGTAAGAATGTCTAGGCCAGTGACACATCTCAATTTAATCTATTTTAAATTGGGTTGTGAATATTTTCTGAAGGTACCGTACATCCAAAGTACAATTCTATAATGTGTTGTATTTTGTTGAGTGAATGGTCAGAACATTTTCTCTGTTAATTCACAATGCCTGAATTCTCTTGTGCTGTGTTACCAGTGAGTTCGGCTGAATACCTGAGGGTATCTGATTGGCTGACAGAGGGGATGTCTGGAAATGCACCACAGATGTTTCGGGATATAGGACCAGTGAATATAAGTCCAGTGAGTCTCATATGAGACCAGTGGGTCCAGTGAAGTGGAGAGATGGGACAACAAGTTATATTTTAGAAGGAAAAAATACACTTTTTAAATCTTGAAAGTGAACCCTTTAATCCACACCACCACACCATGTCAATTTATTTAGCTAGTTTGACGAAAACCGAAGCTGATTATGTCATGTAGGCCTTTTTTTATTGTGAAATTGACTAATGTTGAAAACATTAGTGAAATCAAGTAACATTTTACAGAGGAAACATCAGCTTTATAAATATTGAACGTGAAACCTGTTATTGATATGGTCATACTCTACGTACCATACCACCAAAAATTAACTTTATCTCATGTATTTTAATTCTGAAGTTGCATAATGTTCTTTCTACATGTACAGTCTTACCATGATTTTCTGTGTACTTCGTTTGGTGATCATCATAGAGACATAATAAAAGTAAAGGACTTTGTAGATCTGTATGACTGGCATATACAGTGGGGCAAAAAAGTATTTAGTCAGCCACAAATTGTGCAAGTCTTCCGACTTCAAAAGGTGAGAGAGGCCTGTATTTTCCATCATAGGTACACTTCAACTATGACAGACAAAATGAGGGGGAAAATCCAGAAAATCACATTTGTAGGATTTTTAATGAATTTATTTGCAAATTATGGTGGAAAATAAGTATTTGGTCACCGACAAACAAGCAAGATTTCTGGCTCTCAGACCTGTAACTTCTTCTTTAAGAGGCTCCTCTGTCCTCCACTCGTTACCAGTATTAATGGCACCCGTTTGAACTTGTTATCAGTATAAAAGACAGTCCACAACCTGTCCACAACCTCAAACAGTCACACTCCAAACTCCACTGTGGCCAAGACCAAAGAGCTGTCAAAGGACACCAGAAACAAAATTGTAGACCTGCACCAGGCTGGGAAGACTGAATCTGCAATAGGTAAGCAGCTTGGTTTGAAGAAATCAACTGTGGGAGCAATTATTAGGAAATGGAAGACATACAAGACCACTGATAATCTCCCTCGATCTGGGGCTCCACGCAAGATCTCACCCCGTGGGGTCAAAATGATCACAAGAACGGTGAGCAAAAATCCCAGAACCACACGGGGGGACCTAGTGAATGACCTGCAGAGAGCTGGGACCAAAGTAACAAAGCCTACCATCAGTAACACACTACGCCGCCAGGGACTCAAATCCTGCAGTGCCAGACGTGTCCCCCTGCTTAAGCCAGTACATGTCCAGCCTGTCTGAAGTTTGCTAGAGAAAATTTGGATGATCCAGAAGAAGATTGGGAGAATGTCATATGGTCAGATGAAACCAAAATAGAACTTTTTGGTAAAAACTCAACTCGTCGTGTTTGGAGGACAAAGAATGCTGAGTTGCATCCAAAGAACACCATACCTACTGTGAAGCATGGGGGTGGAAACATCATGTTTTGGGGCTGTTTCTCTACAAAGGGACCAGGACGACTGATCCGTGTAAAGGAAAGAATGAATGGGGCCATGTATCGTGAGATTTTGAGTGAAAACCTCCTTCCATCAGCAAGGGCATTGAAGATGAAACGTGACTGGGTCTTTCAGCATGACAATGATCCCAAACACACTGCAATGGAGGAGTGGCTTTGTAAGAAGCATTTCAAGGTCCTGGAGTGTCCTAGCCAGT
Organism: Oncorhynchus masou masou; assembly: GCF_036934945.1. Lineage (NCBI taxonomy): Eukaryota > Metazoa > Chordata > Actinopteri > Salmoniformes > Salmonidae > Oncorhynchus > Oncorhynchus masou. The sequence goes on from NC_088214.1 coordinate 17,275,434, forward strand.
CTCCAGATCTCAACCCCATAGAAAATCTTTGGAGGGAGTTGAAAGTCTGTGTTGCCCAGCAACAGCCCCAAAACATCACTGCGAGGAGATCACTAGAGGAGATCTGCTTGGAGGAATGGGCCAAAATACCAGCAACAGTGTGTGAAAACCTTGTGAAGACTTACAGAAAACGTTTGACCTCTGTCATTGCCAACAAAGGGTATATAACAAAGTATTGAGAAACTTTTGTTATTGACCAAATACTTATTTTCCACCATAATTTGCATATAAATTCATAAAAAATCACTACAATGTGATTTTCTGGATTTTTTTTCTCATTTTGTCTGTCATAGTTGAAGTATACTTATGATGAAAATTACAGGCCTCTCATCTTTATAAGTGGGAGAACTTGCACAATTTGGTGGCTGACTAAATACTTTTTTGCCCCACTGTAGGTAGGTTCCATGTGACATATTGTATATTAACATTTCTGATACATTGACTGTCACCTTGTTATAGTATTTAAGTGTTTTTGTGATACAAAATAAATGTCTATTTTTGCAAATATGAAATGTTTTTTTTCTCTGCATAAGTTGGTGCAGTGCTGAGACAGTTCCCCCGTACTGTAGAACTTGGTGCCCACATAGAAATACAAAATAAATTAACCACACAAATATGAGAGGATAGGAAAGTACCATAGCAGAAAGCCATGTGAGTGAAACATTGGACGTTTTCATTGCACAAAATAATGTTCTCAGACACGATCAACTGGCTAGTCATAGGCCAGTCTGTGTGTCTCCCTGATCAGTCTGTCTACTGCTCCTGTTACCATCTCCCACATTGAGCAGCCTCCTGCAGCAGGGGAAGGCATCCACAGTGTCTCTGAGGTCCCTCCTCATGAAGATATAGAGAAAGCAGTCAGTGAGAGGGCTTAGGTACAACAAGGCACTGGTTATCACAGAGGACAGGTCCCTGACTGGGTCTGACACTGAGGGGGCATGGGGCTTGATGGAGTAGTACAGATTCCTGATGCTGTACGGGAGGAAGAGGAGTGTATAACTGCCCAGGACCAGACCCAGAGTTCCCAGAATCCTTCTCCTTCTTTCTGCCCCCCTGAAAGCCATACTCCTGGAGAGGGCCCTCTGAGTGACCAAGAACAGCAACACCAGGAAAGGGGCAGGCAACAGGGAGATGGTAGAGAAAATTGTCAGTGAGTACCGCATGTCGATCAAGAATATGTAATCAAAGGTAACGTAAACCAGTGCCAGTGCCCAGAGGCTCAGAGAGACCAGGGTGGAGTTTTTCACTGAGCGTCGGAGGCGGTACCACAGAGGACAGACCACCACCATGTACCTCTCCAGGGAGATCAACAACATGAAGCCCAGGCTGGTGCAGAGGCCCAGGCGAACAAAGATCCTTGACAGGCAGCGGGCCATCATGAAAGGCAAACATGTGGTGTCAAAGAACCTACTGAAAATGAAGACCAGCGTCATGGTGATCTGGAGAAGGTCTGAGATGAGCAGGTTGATCACGTAGACAGGAGCCACTCGGCCGGCTTTGACCAAACTGAACAGGGCATAACTGGCCAGACAGACGGCAGGAAATCCTATGAGGAATATGAGCCAGTCCACCACGATACCTATCATGTTTGCGTAGTAGGGTGGATCCAGACCACATGGAAAGGCAGTGGTGTCGTTAAAGTCAATCATCTGATTACCGATGAGTAGTATTTTTTTTTTAAAGCTAAAAAGTAGAGAAATGTCCTTTCCTGGTAATTTGAGATTTATAGGTTAGAGTCCTTACTTGGTGATGGATGGAGCAGTGATCAGCTTTGAAGAGGGTGATTGTCTTACCCAACCCCTCTACAATTCCCTGTGAGAAGTGAAAATAATTGAAGTACAAAAAGGTTACATTCTTCAACACTTCAATTACTGTTTTTGCTCATCTGTTGCTTTACTGCAAATTGCCTCCCATCTAAGATGGTGAAACTCCTCCCTATATAATCCCTAGATGTTTTACTCTGTTTTACATGGTTATGTGCTTACCTAGTCTCTCCGCGTCTGTCAATACTAGTCACGTTTTGTCCTCTCTCTCTAGACAACATTTAGTTATTAAGACTTATCCACATCCTGGGCAGAACCATTCCAGTACTTCCCCTGCTGTCATTATTACATAGAAACATGCAAACCATGTTTACCATTTTAAGGTCAGTGCTAGAGAAGTAAGTCAGGGGACTGACATCACTCTGTCTGCTGTTCTGGTGTTTCTCTTCCTTCCTATCCATCTCGCTCAGTCAATAATAGGCTATCAGGTTAGACATATTTGTTTATATCCATTTTGTGCATATTGTAAAACAGTGACTGGTTGGCCTGACAAAATGATAACACATATATACTGATGGCATAAAGCAGATGCCATAAAAACATAGATGATGAGCATATGCAAATAACAAAGGGTTTATAAAGACAGCATGCTCACCCCTATTGTTGTCAACCATGTCACATTGTGGCCAAAAAGGCACAGCTCAAAGCTGAATAGTGAGCTTTGCAGTGAAATGTAAATATTTGAGTCTATTGGAAGTTTAAAAAAGCATCTAAAGTTTGTAATTTCCACTTTGAAATGTCAGATGAAAAATGTATAAACGCCTACAAAAATGTCCATAAATAATAATCTACATAATAAGTCAAATTTCTTGTTGCTGCAAGATTATTTTCCTGTTTTAGCAAACTGTGCTCAAATTAAGATCCTACACCTGTAGTTGTAGAGCAACACAAATGTGGTCACTTAGGCCGTCACACTCTCTCTGTCTCTCTCGCTCTCTCGGTGCCTCTCAACAGGCTAAAGTGTTTTTCAGCTCATCTGAAAACTCAAGAAAAATAAATAAGCTACCCACTCTGCACAAACTGGTTAAAACAACATTGTTTCAACTTAATTTTTCAATGTATTTTGACGTGGAATCTAAGTGGAAAATACATTGGATTTTGAGTGCAAAATTTCAACCACAGGATTATGTCATCATGTTAACCAATTTTCAACATAGACAAATCTTGTATAAAATATGTTGAATTTGTACCTTTGAAACAATGTCAGATCTTCAACATAATATCCACTATACAAAAAAAACTACAGGCTGGGCAGCACCTCCTACTTAACTCTTTCTTGAACTGCACTGTTGGTTAAGGGCTTGTAAATAAGCATTTCACGGTAAGGTCTACTACACCTGTTCTATTCGGTACATGTGACAAAGTTTGATTTGATTTATCTACAGATATCCCTTCCCATCCAGGGTTTTAACCAAGCCCAGCCAAGCTTACAGTGGCTTGCAAAATTATTCACCCCTTGGCATTTTTCCTATTTTGTTGCCTTGCAACCTGGAATTAAAATTGATTTTTTGGGGGTTTGTGTCATTTGATTTACACAACATGCCTACCATTTTGAAGATGCAATATACTTTTTATTTTGAAATAAACAAGAAATACAGAAAAGCAGAACTTGAGCGTACCAGGGTAGCCAAGTGGTTAGAGCGTTGGACTAGTAACCGGAAGGTTGCAAGTTCAAACCCCTGAGCTGACATGGTACAAAATCTGTTGTTCTGCCTCTGAACAGGCAGTTTAACCCACTGTTCCTAGGCCGTCATTGAAAATAAGAATTTGTTCTTAACTGACTTGCCTAGTTAAATAAAGGTCTAAAAAAAAATCAATACTTTGTAGAGCCATCTTTTGCAGCAATTACAGCTGCAAGTCTCTTGGGGCATATCTCTATAAACTTGGCACATCTAGCCACTGGGATTTTTGTCCATTCTTCAAGGCAAAACTGCTCCAGCTCCTTCAATTTGGATGGGTTCCACTGGTGTACAGCAATCTTCAAGTCATACTACAGATTCTTAATTGGATTGAGATCTGGGCTTTGAGTAGGCCATTCCTAGACATTTAGATGTTTCCCCTTAAACCACTCGAGCGTTGCTTTAGCAGTATGCAAAGGGTCATTATCCTGCTGGAAGGTGAACCTTCATCCCAATCTCAAATCTCTGGAAGAGTGAAACGGGTTTCCCTCAAGAATTTCCCTATATATAAAACACCATCCATCATTCTTTCAATTCTGACCAGTTTCCCAGTCCCTGCCGATGGAAAAACATTGGTGTTCTCGGGGTGATGAAAGGTGTTGGTTTTGCGCCAGACATAGAATTTTCCTTGATGGTCAAACAGCTCAATTTTAGTCTCATCTGACCAGAGTACCTTCTTCCATATATTTGAGGAGTCTCTCACATGCCTTTTGGCAAACACTAAAAGTGTTTGCTTATTTTTTTCTTTATGCAATGGCTTTTTTCTGGCCACTCTTCCGTAAAGCCCAGCTCTGTGGAGTGTATGGCTTCAAGTGGTCCTATGGACAGATACTACAATCTCCGCTGTGGAGCTTTGCAGCTCCTTCAAGGTTATCTTTGGTCTCTTTGTTGCCTCTCTGATTAATGCCCTCCTTGCCTGGTCTGTGAGTTTTGGTGGGCGGCCCTCTCTTGGCAGGTTTGTTGTGGTGCCATATTCTTTCCATTTTTTAATAATGGATTTAATGGTGCTCCGTGGGATGTTCAAAGTTTCTGATATTTTTTATAACCCAACCCTGGTCTGTACTTCTCTACAACTTTGTCCTTGACCTGTTTGGAGAGCTCCTTGGTCTTCATAGTGCAGCTTGCTTGATGGTGCCCCTTGCTTAGTGGTGTTGCAGACTCTGGGGCCTTTCAGAACAGGTGTATATAAACTGAGATCATGTGACAGATCATGTGAAACTTAGATTGCACGCAGGTGGACTTTATTTATCTAATTATGTGACTTCTGAAGGTAATTGGTTGCACCAGATGTTATTGAGGGGCTTCATAGCAAAGGGGATGAATACATACAGTGGGGCAAAAAAGTATTTAGTCAGCCACCAATTGTGCAAGTTCTCCCACTTAAAAAGATGAGAGGCCTGTAATTTCATCATAGTCACACTTCAACTATGACAGAGAAAATGAGGGGGAAATAATCCAGAAAATCACATTGTAGGATTTTTAATTAATTTATTTGCAAATGATGGTGGAAAATAAGTATTTGGTCAATAACAAAAGTTTATCTCAATACTTTGTTATATACCCTTTGTTGGCAATGACAGAGGTCAAATGTTTTCTGTAAGTCTTCACAAGGTTTTCACACACTGTTGCTGGTATTTTGACCCATTCCTCCATGCAGATCTCCTCTAGAGCAGTGGTGTTTTGGGGCTGTTGCTGGGCAACACGGACTTTCAACTCCCTCCAAAGATTTTCTATGGGGTTGAGATCTGGAGACTGGCAAGGCCACTCCAGGACCTTGAAATGCTTCTTATGAAGCCACTCCTTCGTTGCCCGGGCAGTGTGTTTGGGATCATTGTCATGCTGAAAGACCCAGCCACATTTCATCTTCAATGCCCTTGCTGATGGATACATGGCCCCATTCATTCTTTCCTTTACACGGATCAGTTGTACTGGTCCCTTTGCAGAAAAACAGCTCCAAAACATGATGCTTCCACCCCCATGCTTCACAGTAGGTATGGTGTTCTTTGGATGCAACTCAGCATTCTTTGTCCTCCAAACACTGTTTGAGTTGAGTTTTTACCAAAAAGTTATATTTTGGTTTCATCTGACCATATGACATTCTCCCAATCTTCTTCTGGATCATCCTAATGCTCTCGAGCAAACTTCAGACGGGCCTGGACATGTACTGTCGCTTAAGCAGGGGGACACGTCTGGCACTGCAGGATTTGAGTCCATGGCGGCGTAGTGTGTTACTGATGGTAGGCTTTGTTACTTTGGTCCCAGCTCTCTGCAGGTCATTCACTAGGTCCATAGTGGAGTTTGGAGTGTCACTGTTTGAGGTTGTGGACAGGTATCTTTTATACTGATAACAAGTTCAAACGGGTGCCATTAATACAGGTAACGAGTGGAGGACAGAGGAGCCTCTTAAAGAAGAAGTTACAGGTCTGTCAGAGCCAGAAATCTTGCTTGTTTGTAGGTGACCAAATACTTATTTTCCACCATAATTTGCAAATAAATTCATTAAAAATCCTACAATGTGATTTTCTGGACTTTTTTTCTCAATCCCTAAAGATTGGAAAGCTGCCGCGGTCATCCCCCTCTTATAAAGTCTTCGAAAGCCAACTGATCACTGACCATTTTGAATCCCACCGTACCTTCTCCGCTGTGCAATCCTGCTTCCGAGCCGGTCACAGGTGCACCTCAGCCACGCTCAAGGTACTAAACAATATCATAACCGCCATCGATAAAAGACAGTGTGCAGATACTGTGCAGCCATCTTCATCGACCTGGCCAAGGCTTTCGACTCTGTCAATCACCGTAAACTTATCGGCAGACTCAATAGCCTTGGTTTTTCTAATGACTGCCTCACCTGGTTCACCAACTACTTTGCAGACAGAGTTCAGTTTGTCAAATCGGAGGGCATGTTGTCCAGACCTCTGGCAGTCTCTATGGGGGTACCACAGGGTTCAATTCTCGGGCCGACTCTTTTCTCTGTATATATCCATGATGTCGCTCTTGCTGCGGGTGATTCCCTGATCCACTTCTACACCATTCTGTATACTTCTGCCCCTTCCTTGGACACTGTGCTAACTAACCTTCCGAACAAGCTTCAATGCCATACAACACTCCTTCCGTGGCCTCCAACTGCTCTTAAACGCTAGTAAAACCAAATGCATGCTTTTCAACTGTTCGCTGCCTGCAGCAGCCCGCCCGACTAGCATCACCACCCTGAACGGTTCCGACCTAGAATATGTGGACAACTATAAATACCTAGGTTTCTGGCTAGACTGTAAACTCTCCTTCCAGACTCATATTAAACATCTCCAATCAAAAATCAAATCTAGAATTAGCTTTCTATTTCGCAACAAAGCCTCCTTCACTCACGCCGCCAAATTTACCCTAGTAAAACTGACTATCCTACCGATCCTCGACTTCGGCGATGTCATCTACAAAATAGCATCCAACACTCTACTCAGCAAACTGGATGAGGTCTATCACAGTGCCATCCGTTTTGTTACCAAATCACCTTATACTACCCACCACTGTGACCTGTATGCCCTAGTCAGCTGGCCCTCGCTACATATTTGTTGCCAGACCCACTGGCTCCAGGTCATCTATAAGTCTATGCTCGGTAAAGCTCCGCCTTATCTCAGTTCACTGGTCACGATAACAACACCCACCCGTAGCACACGTTCCAGCAGGTATATCTCACTGATCATCACCAAAGCCAACACCTCATTTGGCCGCCTTTCCTTCCAGTTCTCTGCTGCCAGTGACTGGAACTAATTTTAAAAATTGCTGAAGTTGGAGACTTTTATTCCCTCACCAACTTTAAACATCAACTATCTGTGCAGCTAAACGATCGCTGCAGCTGTACATAGTCCATCTGTAAATAGTCCACCCAATCTATCTACCTCATCCCCATACTATTTTTATTTACATTTCTGCTCTTTTGCACACAAGTATCTCTACTTGCACATCATCATCTGCTTCTTTATCACTCCAGTGTTAATCTGCGAAATTGTAACTATTCGCTCCTATGGCCTATTTATTGCCTACCTCCTCATGCCTTTTGCACACACTGTATATAGACTTTATTTTTTCTACTGTGTCATTGATTTATTTATTGTGTTATTGGCTTGTTTATTGTTTACTCCATGTGTAACTCTGTGTTGTTGTCTGTGTCACACTGCTTTGTTTTATCTTGGCCAGGTCGCAGTTGCAAATGAGAACTTGTCAACTAGCCTACCTGGTTAAATAAAAGGTGAAATAATTGTTTTACTTTTTTAAAATCAATGATGCTATTTAAGCTTATATAGCATTTGGGAAGTCTTCAACAGCTATTGTTTAAATTCAGTCCAGGATTCAACTAAAAATATACAATACATATAGGCCAAGGGTTTCAAGCTTTGGTTGATTTCAAATGGAATCTACAAGTTAATAATAAATATGTTGGATTCACGTCTCCACCTCAAAAAATACATCTAAATGAAAGAATATGATTAAATCAAATAAAACTGTATTTAAAGGACATATAACATTTGATTTAGTCCTATTCTTTGACCTAGATTTTTGGTTGAAATGGAGACATGAATCCAACATATCAATTATGAATTTGCAGACAAACTGGAATTAAAGCCAGACTCAGTGGCACAGATGGAGCTATCCAAGCAGCAGAAACATCTCCTTCAAATGTTGATATTTGGTAGTGTTGACAACCAAACACAATTCAATATCACTTTTGCAATACTGTAAATAGCCTATTAACACATTTTATTGTGACTTTGGGACTATAAGGTTCTATCTGCACAAAGCATAGTTCTGAGATATTGAGCATCAAAGTTTTCACATCCCAGATGTCAAAAATATTTTGTCCTGAATTCTTCTTTCTTAAAATTAGTAAGACATCCATTGCCACATTTTGAGCTTAATGTGACAATAAATGTATTCTTATGTAACCATAGAAAGTGTGCATGTTCTGGAAATCTTCACAATTGCTATAATAATCTGCACGGAATCTCAAAACGTCATTGATCACTTGCAGCATGTATTTACTTCAATGTAATTTCAAATTGCAATCCAAGTCATTTGGTTGTGGTTTTAGATGAAGTTTAGTGATAACACATTAGCTTGTTCTAAAAATAAGCAAAATATCTGATATAACTTAATTCTAATGGAAAATCAATGCCAGATAAAAAATAAAATAAAAAAAGTCACCCAAATGTGTTATCTGACATTTTCCATTGGAATTTGGTTGTGCTTTTAGATGGTTGAAAGCATAGCGATGACACATTGGGAATTCAACAAACTTTTGGCTGTTTTTTGAGTGGGTGAAAATAGGCTGGAATCTCATTGATCAAGGTATCTACCGAATATTACCCAATTATCTACGTTTACTTCATAGCGCTGCAGATGCAGGAAAGGAGATGAGAAGAGAAAGCCTCCTTAGAGATTTGAGATGGAAACTCGCTCTCTGAGTTGGTCATGTGACTCTGTGCTCTCAGAGGTCAGTCCCTCTGCTTAAACAGACATAGGTATGGGATTAGCCGGTTTCTACACACATTGACAGGAAAACACCTAACGATGACCACACTCTGACAGCCTTGGGACACAAACAGGTAGGGGGAATCTATACTGAACAATCAGAAGAAAGAACGAAGAGTTTCATCAGAATGAGTATAGAACAGTCGTAAACCGGAAAGCAGGATCACATAGGCAGGCAGGCCGGTAGTCCCGATTGTGGCGATGCCTTTCATTGTGAGTAGATTGCCACACACATTTACATATATTTTAAAAAAAGTAAACGTCCCATGTCTGTCACGAATGTTGAATACAATTATATTTGATTTTACCAATTAACCATGGGGTTGGTCCTTCAGTGGGTCGATATTTGAGACAAAATATCCACAGGAAGTATTATTAAACCTACTTGAAAATGCGGGTCTCTGTGGGTGGCAATAAAGATTTGTTTGCTCACGACCAACGGCACGTGCCCAAGACGAAAGTACATGCATGCATACTAACGAAAGTCTTGCAGGTGTTTACGTGGTTTTAAGCATGTGCTGGGGGATATACATTTCAATGCTTTCCTGTTGATATTTGGTCTAACAAAAATTACCCACTGAAGGACCAACTGCACAGACAACCAGTATAGTAAGATCAAATTAAATGTTATTCGGCATTCTGGCTTGTAAGGAAACTTTCCATGTTTCTGGAGTGGTTTGTTTCAGGCTGTATACCAAGAATTGGTATCTCAGTCACATTTTTTAGGCAAGCAGGCGGGCTGGGAGGATGATCCCTTGATCCCTCCATTGCGACAGACAGGGATTGGGATGAGCATCAGGTCAGTGTTACAACTCCATAGGATGAGAATAAACTCAGTGATACGGGTTATACCAGTTCAATACAGAATTAACAGTCCTGTCTGCCACCAAAGACACATTTTTTTTCACCTTTATTTAACCAGGTAGGCTAGTTGAGAACAAGTTCTCATTTACAACTGGGACCTGGCCAAGATAAAGCATAGCAGTGTGAACAGACAACACAGAGTTGCACATGGAGTAAACAATTAACAAGTCAATAACACAGAAAAAAAAGAGTCTATATACATTGTGTGCAAAAGGCATGAGGAGGTAGGTGAATAATTACAATTTTGCAGATTAACACTGGAGTGATAAATGATCAGATGGTCATGTACAGGTAGAGATACTGGTGTGCAAAAGAGCAGAAAAGTACATTAATATAAACAGTATGGGGATGAGGTAGGTAAAATTGGGTGGGCTATTTACCGATAGACTATGTACAGCTTTAGCGAACGGTGGGAGATCTTGAGGTGTTCTAACAATTGAGGACAATGGCCGAAGATCTTATAAACAGACTTAATGGTTGATTAGTAGGCAGATAAAGAGGCCGGTGTAGAGGACTACACATAGACTGAACAGCCCCTGTTCCTAATTCCTAGTATTAGTTTTTACATAAGTGACTTTGGTGTGAACACTCTTAGAAAAAAGGATTCGTAAGGGGTTCTTTGGCTGTGTTTTGTTTTGTTTTTGTTTATTTTGAATTATAAATGCTTGAGTAAGGGGACAGCCAAAAACACTAGGGTTCTAGATAGCTCCTTTTTTTAAAGAGTGCACTGTAAACGTACTTGTCCTCAGGACTCGACTCACCGCTTATAACGGTCATCATGTGGCTTGAAAATAAAATGTTGGGAATTAAGATGATTTCAACTGCTCATTATTTTTGACAACTTGACACAAATGTTGACATTGATGTTTTTGTTTACAAAGGTGCCTTTTCCCTTTTGTGTTCCTGTTGACAAAACGGTCGTCATGGCGTCCCTGGAGGAGGAGTTGACGTGTTCAGTGTGCCGCGACGTCTTCAGCCAGGCCCAGACCTTGCCGTGCGGCCACAGCTTCTGCCCAGCATGTGTGCGAGACGCCTGGGGCCACGGGGAGGCGGGGGTCAGGGGTCGCTTCACCTGCGCACAGTGTCAGGAGGAACAGGGGGTTGTGGCGTGTGACTGCTGCCCCCCTGTGGGGGATGGGGACCAGTCTGGGAATGCTGTGGCGGTGAAGACCTGTCTGCGCTGTGAGGTGTCTCTGTGTGCCGAGCACCTGAAGCCCCACCTGGAGCGGCCCGCCTTCAAGACACACCTGCTAGTGGAACCTCTGGGAGACCTGTCCCACCGCAGGTGTCCTGCCCATGAGGAGATGTTCCGCTACTACTGTGCAGACGAGCGTGTGTACGTGTGTGCAGACTGTTTATTGGAGGGTGGCCACACACAGCACCGGGTTAAAGGACTGAGGAAGGTGGAGGAGGACCTGAAGGTCAGTTAGCGATGTAGTTCCTTACAGCTGGTGTTATAGTGTGGCTTTAACAGTTCTAAATCTGTGTGTATGTTTCCATAGGTAATCCTCCAGAGCCTTCTCCAGAAAGCAGATGAGAAGCTGAATAAAGGTGAACAGATCCTCCAAGAGCACTGGAATACTGACCACACTATAACAGTAAGTAACCACACACTGTATGCTTATAGCAGTCCATCAATTTACTGTTCGTGCTTATGTTAGTCTATCCGGCCTTCTATTCTGCCCTGACGTTGGGTCTTGTTATAACCTTAGTCTTTGGTGGTGGTTGTTGTCCGCCTGCAGGACTTGTCTGTGGCAGATGACTCCCAGGTGGAGCGTATGGGTATAGCCCTGCAGCTGCAGGTGGAGAGGCTGGTGCTGGCCCTGAGGGAGAGCACCAGGAAAGAGAGGCAGCAGGCTGTGGATCGCCTCCAGAACAACTGCAGCAGGGTTCGAGAGGACCTGAGCCAGACCCGGGACATCCACCATTACCTGGGCTCCTTGCTGGAGGAGACAGACCCCTTCCTGCTCATTTGGGTGAAATGTTTATTAATAACCCTTTTACCAGTTACCAATATGACCAGAGAGGGGAGAGGGTTTGAAGGAGCCAATTGGTATCTGGGGATAATTTGGGGACCATGGTAGTAAGAGGAGCCAGTTTGGGAATTCAGCCAGGCTAGTGGTGTTAACACCCCTACTTTTGGGACAAGTTCCATGGGATTATTTGTGACCACTCCAGAGTCAGTTTTGCAATATGGCAATACATATCCAACCTCACAGTAACCATTTCAGGCAGTTATTCTCTGTGCGTTAGACACAACCTTTGAATAATGTCCAACAAACCAAATAGATCAAAGCCATCATCTCATACCATCAGATTCCATACAGTACGTCACTATTCTGGTAATCATTCTAAATCTCAACATTCACCTTTGTACTGTACTGCAATGTTTTAACCACCTACTGTATTTATTTATGAGACAGCATCTGTTGTATACTACATAACGGAGGATTTAAACTAATCTGTTTACCTCCCTGTCCATCTGGGGGAGATTCACTGGGCCATTTGTGCAGGATTTGTACGATGGCATTAAAGGCTTTGTGCTTCAATTCATTACCGTCAATGAATGTCTATTTTCTTGATGGAAAATTTGATCAACTTTATTAAAGGAATAGTTAAGGATTTTGACAATGAGGCCCTTTATCTACTAACCCCGGAGACTCTGGAGAAGTAGATAAAGGTCTTCATTGCCAAAATCCCAAACTATCCCTTTAACAGTTTTGTGTTATTGTCTTATAACAGTGCATTTTAAGTCTTACAACAGTCCTTGACTCCTGTTCTTTTGTTCTGTCCACAGGCATTTCAATCTGATGACTCAAGGTAAATAAAAAATAGACATTCATTAGTATGATATTGTGTGTGTTTGTTTGTATGTTCGTGTGTTTGAGTATAATATGATTTATGTCTAACCTGCTGTGCTATGTGTAACAGGCTGCTTGCGGACCTGAATTGTCCCTTGTTCACTCCTGACTCCCTCAGCCTGGACAGGAAGTATATTATGGAGGATATCGAGAGCAAGTACAGAGAGTTCATCACCGAGACACTGCGCTGTCTCACCGAACTCAAGAGGGAGCTCTGTGAGTGCACAGGCCAAACCTTCAACCCATAGATTTGAGATGGGAGGAATTCCGCTTGTTTATTCATTTATATATTTGTTTCCCTCTGCTTCGTACGTTGCATTCTGAAAGTATTCAGTCCCGTTTACTTTTTCCACATTTTAAAATGGATCAAATAGTTTTTTATCCTCTACACACAATACCCCATAATGACAGAGCAAAAACAGGTATTTCAAATTTCTTCCCCCCCGGAAAGATCAAATTTACATAAGTATTCAGACCCTTTACTCAGTACTTTGTTGAAGCCCCTTTGGTAGTGATTACAGCCTTGAATCTTCTTGGGTATGACGCTTCAAGCTGGGGACTTTCAATGCTGCAGAGAATGTTTTTGGTACGCTTTGAGATCTGTGCCTCTACACAATCCTGTCTCTGAGCTCTATGGACAATTCCTTTGACCTCAAGGCTTGGTTTTTGCTCTGAAAAGTATTGTCAACTTTGGGACCTTTTATATAGACAGGTGTGTGCCTTTCCAAATCATGTCCCATCAATTAAATTTACCGCAGGTGGACTCCCAAGTTGTAGAAACATCTCAAGGATGATCAAATGGAAACAGGAGGCACCTCAGCTCAATTTCGAGTCTTATAGCAAAGGGTGTAAATAAGGAATTTGTTATTTTTAATACATTTGCTAGAATTTCTAAACCTGTTTTCACTTTGTCATTATGGAGTATTGTGTGTTCATTGATGAAAAACTATTTAACGTGACAAAATGTGGAAAAAGTTAAGGGGTCTAAATATTTTTCGAATGCACTGTATGTCTGTTTCTTTGTTTCCATAGTAACAAGTCCGTTGACTCTGGACACTAACTCTGCCCATCCTCTCCTGAGCATTTCGGACGGCCTGCGGTCAGCCATGCGGGTCAAACAGCGCCTTCCGTGTGCCACTCACCCTGACCGCTTTGACCACTGGGCTCAAGTCCTGACCGTCCAGACCTTCTCCTCAGGAACTCATTACTGGGAGCTGGAGGCAGAGGGCTTCTGGGACATTGCGGTGTCCTACCGGAGCATCGGGCGGAAAGGGAAGGAGGGCACTGCCTTTGGAAATAACAAGGTATATTATCATCACCCATCTTCTACATATGGTCTTTAATAATAGGAACAGTTGTGGTAATAAGAGTAGTATTAGATATTAGTTTATTTGATGGTGGTAGCGAAGCTTTTTGAATTTCTTTGTTAACTGATTGAGGAATTTAATTGGTCTATTTAAATACAACTGACATCACAAGAGAGATTGGTTGGTTTCTCTATTGACTGCTAGATAATGGATGAGGTTTTGACTTGCAGATGTCTTGGAGCCTGACGCAGCAGCACGACAGGAAGCTGGCTGCCTGGCACAACCGCAGGAAGACCCGCCTTTCCAGCCGGATGTCAGGCAACCGTGTGGGTGTGGCCCTGGATTATGGCATGGGCACAATCACATTCTCGGAGGTGGGGCCTTCCAACACCCTGACCCACTTGCACACCTTCAGCACCTCCTTCAACCAGCCTGTGTGCCTAGGCTTTGGCCTCTACAAGGCTGAGCTCCACAGCAGAATCTCTATAGTGAGGGTGTGAGGGATCATTCGAGACCAGAGAATAAAAAAATTATATTTCTATAGCTGGGACACCTTCGGGGTGGGCCTCAGGGATGGAGACTTTGTGTGGAGGTTTCTTTCTGGAACGTCTCCCAGGATCTCATGAGGGATTGGACTATGAACAAAAGAGCTTGTGTGAGCATGAATGTATGTAAGACTACATTCTTACAGCATTCAGGACTTGAAATACTTTGAACTATGACTTTGAATCAGTAAGGAATGGATGTGAATGTCCTAATTTTGTCACAGTTTAGGGGAATTTGAAAGACCCAAGTAACTTGGACCCAAGGCAGAGGGTTTTTTGATCAAATACATCCAAACTACAGGACAATATTCTTAAAGAATTATAAAAGTACACATTCAGTTGATAGTTCTAGATTAATGTGGTGTAACAGCTATGGGGTCCCATTCCCTTTCACAAGTTTGTTTAGACAATTTTTTTTATGCATACAATAATCAATATGCGTTCTATGTGGCACCCATGTACCAAGCTAAATACCATAAATGATGTTTAGAAAAGGTGGAAGGGATGTGGACTGAACCATATTGTAATATAGATGACAAAATCATTAGGCATTAGAAGCTTTCACAAAGGTTAAATTACACTGAGTGTACAAAACATCATGAACACCTTCCTAATATTGAGTTTCACCCCCTTTTGCCCCCTCAGAACAGCCTCAATTTGTCGGGCATGGACTCTACAAGGTGTCGAAAGCATTCCACAGGGATGCTGGCCCATGTTGACTCCAATGCTTCTGACTGTTGTCATGTTTTGCTAGATGTCCTTTGGGTGGTGGACCATTTTTTTTATACACACAGGAAACTGAAAAACCCAGCAGTGTGAAAACCCCAGCAGGGTTGCAGTTCTTGACACACAAACTGTTGTGCCTGGCACCTACTACCATACCTTGTTCAAAGGCACTTAAATATTTTGTATTGCCGATTCACACTTAGAATGGCACATATACACAATCCATGTCTCAATTGTCTCAAGGCTTACAAATCCTTCTTTATCCTGTCTCCTCCTTTTCGTCTACACTGATTGAAGTGACGGCAATAATGGATCATAGACTGAGCAGGTGAATCTATGTCATGAAAAGAGCATGTGTTCCTAATGTTTTGTACACTCCTTTTACGTAGGCTATTATATTGAAAAGTATTCACTTGAAGATGGTCAAGGTATGACCTTCAACAAAATAACCTTCAATATTGAAACATCTCAGATGCAATACTTTCACTGGCACTTTTCATTTATAGAGAAAAAATGAGTGAGAGTGAGAGAGAGCCGTGGGTCCTCTGGCATGGCTATTTAGATGTGTGTTTCAAAGGGAGGTGTCTGATACTGTAGAATGGGAGAACAGAGAAGAGAGATGTTACAGGGAATGTGTTGCTATCACTCCATCTCTAAGGACAAATGACTGACTTCAACTGATATGGAAAGCAAGGAGGACACCTTTCAAACTGTAACAGGTGATATCATCATCTCTTTTTTTATTATTAACATAAACCTAGACTCCAGGATTGTATTACAGTACTCAGTGAATAAATGCCTAGTTTTGCAAATCCCTACATTGTTTGTGTTTAAAATCTCAGATCATTCAGGAAAACTGTTCATCTACTGACTGTTTATTGAATATTGGGGACCAACTCTATGAAACATACCGTGTGGACCAACTCTATGAAACATACAGTGTTGGGTCCGTGTGAGGAAGTGCGTGGGTGCTTGAAGAGCGTGTGTAAGGTTGTTTTAAAAGGTTGTTTATAACCAGGTTAATCACTAATGTCATAGTTTAAAAGATTGTTTATAACAGGTTAATCACTAAAGTCAAAGAGTGACCATCAGAGATGTCCATGTATTTTTACACTTGAATTTACAAAATGTAGAGAGATTATTTTAGGAAAGGGAATCACATAAACAGAGTATAAAGTCTAAAATGTTGTTCTATGTGTAACTGCCAAAATAAAGGAAACATCAATTTAGTGTCTTAATAGGGCGTTGGGCTACGATGAGTTGCCAAAACATGTGCCTTGTCAAAGATTCTACAAGTGTTGGAGGGATGCGATACCATTATTCCACAAGAAATGCCATAATTTGGTGTTTTGTTGATGGTGGTAGAAAAAGCTGTCTCAGGGGCCACTCCAGAATCTCCTGTAACCCTCTCCCATAAGATTGTGTGACTGAGACGGCCAAGGCATATCGTGAAACATCAGCAAGTCAAGCAGTCTTCGTCACTAAAACCACTGCCAAACGTGCACTAACAATCACCCCTCTTTCAAAGTCACTTGAGATCTCTTCTCGCCATGGTAGCCAAAATAATGGGCAACTGGGCCTGCCCAGCATTTTTATACATGACCCTAAGCATGATGGGATGTTAATTCCACACCTGTGTGGGAGCACCTGCTTTCAATATACTTTGAATTCCTCATTTGCTCAAGTGTTTCCTTTATTTGGGCATTTACCTCTATGTATACTATCAATACTGGATTCAGTGCCATCTTCTCTGTGTGATTTACAGTAACCATATATTTAGTTGTGAAAAGATAAACACCTGAGGAATTAAGTGAGTGAATGAAAGAGAAGGACAGAGACACTAAGTGATAACATGGTGGGTGAGAGGAGGAGGGGGGGCATGTTGAACGTCAGGAGGGAGTTGCTCCCTCACTCCCTCTTTCTTTCTCACTATCTCCTGGATTTGACATCCTCCCCTGGTCCCCCACTAACAATATTCTCCTCTTCAAAAGCTTTTCTGGTAGCCAATGCCAAGATTCCTCACAGGTGCCCTATCTTTACCTTTCTCAATTTATCCCTCCTCCCTCCCTTTTTCATTCTCTCCCTCAGGTCTTGTGCAATGATGAAGTAGATTGGAACACATCCAAATTCATTCTCTCCCTCAGTTGCAAACAAGCATATAATCATCGGTGAGAACAGAGTGAGAGAGAGAGAGAGAGAGAGAGGAAGGGAAGGACAGACAGACAGATAGTGTGGGTGGGAAATGGAGGAAGTGACTGCATGTGTTCTGAATTTGGCTCCTGCTGCTGAACACTAATAACCCCAAAACCTCCTGGTTGTCAGTCCTACCTGTTGACTCACCTCTGTTTCTATCACTGGGAGAATTCCTGCATAGGGTCTACACTAGGTGGGATAAGAGACTGCTGTCTTAGATCAGGGTGTTCAACCAAGTTCAACCAATTGAGGACCAAGTTCATCCAGCAAAGGACAGAATATCTATTGATTTATAAGTCGTACACCTCTTTTGCTTGACCATGTGTATCTATGTCTCTAAGTAACATTCCTCCATAATTGAATCAATCACAGAATTACATTCAAAACAGCCAATTAAAAGCATGTATCCCAGGCTGGTTCATCCTTCCAACTTCGAGCCCACAGTGCTGCTAATGCTGCTGCTCCTATGGGGGCCTCTAGGGGCTCAGGCCCAGAATGACACAGAGCCTATAGTCCTAAAAGGGAAGTGTTTGGTAATCTGTGACTCCACTCCCAACTCTGAGCCAGTGGGAAATGCTCTGGGCATGTCAGTACGCTCAGGCACGGCCGGGTGGCCTTCTCTGCCACCCGCCAGACCAACCATGAGCCCACAGCCATGAGCAACTGCATCATGATCATCTACTTCAACCAGGTGAACAAATGTAAAGAAACATTGACCATATAAAGTATCACATCATTCTGATTAATGAATTCCCTTTGGTTGTTGATTGATTTCTCTTTGATTGATCATTGATGAATGATTGATATCTATACCTTATAAAAAACATGACATGGCGCACACCCAGATACAATTATTGTATGTAGAGGTGCTGACTAATGGCGAATAAACTATAAGCTATAAAATAAAGAGAGTTGCACACTATATAAACTCAGGAAAAAAGAAACGTCTCTTTTTCAGGACCGTGTCTTTCAAAGATAATTTGTGAAAATCCAGATAACTTCACAGATCTTCATTGTAAAGGGTTTAAATACTGTTTCCCATGCTTATTCAATGAACCATAAACAATTAATGAACAACACCTGTAGAACGTTCGTTAAGACACTAACAGCTTACAGACCGTAGGCAATTAAGGTCACAGTTATGAAAACTTAGGACACTAAAGAGACCTTTCTACAGACCCAGGGTTCCTGCTCATCTGCGTGAAGGTGCCTTAGGCATGCTGCAAGGAGGTATGAGGACTGCAGATGTGGCCAGGAAAATAAATTGCAATGTTCGTACTGTGAGACTCCTAAGACAGCGCTACAGGGAGACAGGACGGACAGCTGATCATCCTCACAGTGGCAGACCACGTGAACAACACCTGCACAGGATTGGTACATCCGAACATCACACCTGCGGGACAGGTACAGGATGGCAACAACATCTGCCCGAGTTATACCAGGAACGCACAATCCCTCCATCAGTGCTCAGACTGTCCGCATTAGGCAGGGAGAGGCTGGACTGAGGGCTTGTAGGCTTGTTGTAAGGCAGGTCCTCACCAGACATCACCGGCAACATCGTCGCCTATGGGCACAAACCCACCGTCGCTGGACCAGACAGGACTGGCAAAAGGTGCTCTTCACTGACAAGTCACGGTTTTGTCTCACTAGGGGTGATGGTTTATCGTCGAAGGAATGAGCGTTACACCGAGGCCTGTACTCTGGAGCGGGATCGATTTGGAGGTGGAGGGTCCGTCATGGTCTGGGGCGGTGTGTCACAGCATCAGTAGACAG
Organism: Oncorhynchus masou masou; assembly: GCF_036934945.1. NCBI lineage: Eukaryota > Metazoa > Chordata > Actinopteri > Salmoniformes > Salmonidae > Oncorhynchus > Oncorhynchus masou. The sequence continues at coordinate 17,294,767 of NC_088214.1, forward strand.
AGCTTGTTGTCATTGCAGGCCATCTCAACGCTGTGCGTTACGGGGAAGACATCCTCCTCCCTCGTGGTACGCTTCCAGCAGGCTCATCCTGACATGACCCTCCAGCTTGACAATGCCACCAGCCATACTGCTCGTTCTGTGCAGGATTTCCTGCAAGACAGGAATGTCAGTGTTCTGCCATGGCCAGCGAAGAGCCCGGGTCTCTATCCCATTGAGCACGTCTCTGACCTGTTGGATCGGAGGGTGAGGGCTAGGGCCATTCCCCCCAGAAATATCCAGTAACTTACAGGTGCCTTGGTGGAAGAGTGGGGTAACATTTCACAGCAAGAACTGACAAATCTGGTCAAGTCTATGAGGAGGAGATGCACTGCAGTACTTAATGCAGCTGGTAGCCACACCAGATACTGATTGTTACTTTTGATTTTGACCCCACTTTGTTCAGGGACACATTATTCAATTTATGTTAGTCACATGTCTGTGGAACTTGTTCAGTTTAAGTCCCAATTGTTGAATCTTGTTATGTTCATACAAATATTTACACATGTTAAGTTTGCTGAAAATAAACGCAGTTGACAGTGAGAGGACGTTTCTTTTTTTGCTGAGTTTATAAACTCCTAGTAAATTATTGGGTAAATCACCAACGTTTCGGCATCACTGTGCCTTCTTCAGGGTGATTTATATACCATCACTCCCCATCTCTCTTATTCTCCTGTATTAATTCTCTCCCTTTCTCTTCTTACCTCAGATCCTGGTGAATGTGGGAAATCACTTTGACCAGGAGAGCAGTGTCTTCCTAGCCCCCAGGAGGGGAGTCTACAGCTTTAACTGCCATGTTGTGAAGGTCTATAACAAACTATCCAAGTGAGATACACACCACACATACATCATATGTAGCAATCACACATGTCTCACATACGGTTAGTTATTTGGCATTGAGACTCTGTGGTTCTTCTTCCCCAGATTAGTTTGATGGGGAATGGGTGGCCAATGATCTCAGCCTTCGCTGGGGACCAGAATGTGACGCGGGAGGCAGCCACCAACGCAGGCCTGTTGATCATGGAGAGGGGAGACAAGACCTACCTCAAACTGGAGAGGGGAGACAAGACCTACCTCAAACTGGAGAGGGGAGACAAGACCTACCTCAAACTGGAGAGGGGAAACCTGATGGGTGGCTGGAAGTATTACACCTCCTCCGGTTCTTGGTTTTTCCCTTATAGGGAGACAGTCAGCAGGAGGGAGAGGAGGACAGAGGGAAAGAACAGAGTTAAATACGGAGTGAAAGAGCGATATGGTGGGAAAACGGTGCGACTGAGAAAGAGATAGGATTTCACATCTAAAAGAGGCAATTATAGATGAAAGATGGAGTGAAACAGAAAGACGTAATGAACATTGACAGCTGTGGGTATGTGAATTGTCTCATACCGTGTCCAGTTTATATGTAACTTGTCCTGTAGGATGGAGGACTGAGAGACTATTTTTGTTCAGATACCAGTGTTGATGATGAGCAGTATCTGCAATAAATTTGTATCTTTTTCATTTTCAATTTTAAAAGTAATAAGATAAGTAAATCCTGTAGCCCTTAAAACATGGCAAGACCTGAATACAACATTCGATTGACATTTGGATCTCTGGTATTTTTACCTGTCAATCTGGCCAGCCCATGGTTTTGTTGAACCTGTTTTTCTTGTGAAGGATTATATTTCCTATTGGCATGTATGTGTTTTGCAGAGTGCATACTTCTTATGAAGATTTAAAAAGTCATATTAAAATTAATATATACATTAGCTCTTTAGAAGTGTTTCGAAGTACTATGTGAATTAGATTATTATTTTTGTTTTATGCATGTTACATTGCATGTTACAATAGGTTACAGAGTATTAATATTCACTCTTGTGTTCTTCATTGAACCAATATCATGACAGCTGTTTGTAAATATAGCTCTCACCACCAGAGTTGGCATGGTGGCAGGGCATTGGCAAGTGTGGAGAGCATTAGCATAGTGAATAACGGATACTCCTCATAGGGCTAACAGTCATGCCCAAACAGATGGAGGCTTTGGCGAGGACACAAGCACGTCCTAGCCGGACTCCTGCGGATCAAGTATGGTGTGCTGTCACAACTAGTCAGTCACGCTTTCCTAGTTAGGGGTTCAGCAGCTAAGTCACCTGAAACCCTATTGTATTTGTTAGCGTTTATTATTATTATTAGGGGTTCAGCAAGCATAGGCTGCTAAAGACCTATTTTTATTATTCCAGTTCATTATTATAATGTATACTTCCGTGAGATGGTATTGCCTACAAAGGTGCAACTTAACATGATGGTAAAGTCCCGTGTGCCACACCCTCTCTTGCAATCCCGCGCCGATTGGCCAGATGGTGGCACTATAACAAGCGATTAAAATACAAACTTTGGAAGCTCACGCCCCTCACAATATGACCTATGGTCATGAAATTCGGTACATAGGTCTCTTTCCTCACAAGAAACACCTTTTCCTCAAGGACCCATAATGACCGCCATGTTGTATTTCCTGCCATTTAGAATTTTGTGAAGAGCACTTAAAGCACTTAAAATTCTACTTCTACTATGACCAATCTAAAAGTAACTTGATACATGTCATGTATTGGCCAAGGTCTCTGAAAGCAACATTTTTCCAGACTATACTCAACCTATGCAAGCACATTCAGATCAACCCCACAGTGGTGCTATTATTGGCACATGTTTATATCACTTGATCTGTTTGACCGAGTGATGAAATTTAGCACACAAGTTCATGGACATGCTAACCTCTAACACATGGTTTAGTTTGGTTTCAAGCTCTTTGCTCATAGTGGCCATATTGTTTGAGCTAGAGTCTTGGAAAATGTTGTGTTTAAAAACATGGGTACATGCTGTAGATGCTATGTACCAAATTTGATGCTGATCAGTCCAGCGGTCCTCAATATCATTGAAAATGTTCCAAAATACCTCAAAAGCATATTATATTGCATGATCAGTTTGATTTTGAGTTCTGATATTTGTCAAGTGTGATAAATAGTACAGAAGTAAATTGTCATAGGGAAATCTGTAAACATTTTCCTGATGGTGGCACAGTGGATGCACAGCTGAACCCTGGCAAAGGAGCTTGCAGCATTAATTATTATTCCTCTACTTCTGTAAAGCCAAATTAAAATGCAAATTCCTGTGAGATTATAAAGCCTAGGAGGATGCAACCTGGTATTGACGGTAAAGGTCCAAGGGCCACACCCTCCCCTGCAATGTCTTGCCAATCGGCCACATGGTGGTGCTATAACAATCGATTTAACATGCAAACTTTGACCCTTACCCCGTTTGACCTAGTCATGAAATTCGGTAGTTGGTCCCGCTCCTCACAATGAACAAATTTGCCTCAAGGACCCATAAGGTCTGCCAGATGGATTTTCCGCCATTTTTATTTTGTGAAAAATACTTCAAAAGCTTCCCCTCTGGCACCGAATGACCAATCTGTATGTAACTTCATATGTGGCATCTATGTACAAAGTTCTCCCAACACAACATTTTCCAGACTAGTACCTAAGACAACATGGCCACTATTGACCAGTAAGCATTCACATGGGCGTGGTCTGGCACATAATTGCATATAAATCAGTCACGGATATTCATATTGTAACAAAACTTGGTACACATGTTCCAAACACTGTGAAGACTCAACATATTTAAGCACATCGACCACACAGTGGCACACTTTTTCCTCATCCTTACCAAACGCAGCATATTAAAGTAATTGCATTCTAAAGTGAAGATCATGATTAGTTGATTATTGGAATCAGGTGTGTTAGCTAGGGCTGGGGCAAAAGAGTGACACCAATCAGGCCCCTGAGGACTGGAGTTGCCCATACCTGCTTTGAAATGTCATTGGAGACAGACTATTGAGTCATACAGTTTTTGTCCCCCCCCAAAATGTGTGCCTTTTAGCTAACCCTAACTATTCTACTAACTCTATAGCTTCCCTCCAAACTCATCATTAAGTTCGGGGCCCTGGGTCTGAACCCCGCACTGTGCAACTGGGTCCTGGACTTCCTTACGGGTCTCCCCCAGGTGGTGAAGGTAGGGAACAACACCTCCACTTCGCTGATCCTCAACACAGGGGCCCAACAACGGTGCATGCTCAGCCCCCTCCCGTACTCCCTGTTCACACATGACTGCATGGCCACACACACCTCCAACTCAATCATCAAGTTGCAGATAACACAACAGTAATAGGCATGATTACCAACAATGACAAGACAGCCTACAGAAAGGAGGTGAGGGCCCTGGGAGTTTGGTGCCAGGAAAATAACCTCTCACTCAATGTCGACAAAACAAAGAAGCTGATCGTAAACTTCAGGAAACAGCAGAGGGAGCACGCCCTTATTCAGATCGACGGGACTGCAGTGGAAAGCTTCAAGTTCGTCAGTGATGTGTACGCCGAGAATCTGAAACGGTCCACCCACACACATGTGGTGAAGAAGGGCAACAACACCTCTTCAACCTCAGGAGGCTGAAGAAATGTGGCTTGGCACCTAAAACCCTCACAAACTTTTACAGATGCACAGTTGAGAGCATCTAGTCGGGCTGTATCACCGCCTGGTACGGCAACTGCACCGCCCTCAATCGCAGCGCTCTCCAGAGGATGGTGCGGTCTGCCCAATGCATCACCAGGGGAAAAATACCTGCCATCCAGGACACCTACACCATCCGATGTCACAGGAAGACCAAAAAGATCATCAAGGACAACAACCACCCGAGCCACTGCCTGTTCACCCCACTATCATCCAGAAGGCGAGGTCAGTACAGTTGCATCAAAGAGAGACTGAAAACAGCTTCTATCTCAAGGCCATCAGACTGTTAAATAGCCATCACTAGGTGGCTTCCACCCAGTTACATAACCCTGCACTTTGGAGGCTGATGCCTCATATACATAGACTTGAAATCACTGGCCACTTTAATAATGTTTTCATATTTTTGCTTTACTCATCTCATATGTATATACTGCATTCTATTCTACTGTATTTTAGTCTATGCCACTCCAACATTGTTCATCCTAATATTTATATATTCCTTAATTCCATTATTTTACTCTTAGGTTGTGTATATTATGTGCATTTTTGTGAATTGTTAGATATTACTGCACTGTCAGAGCTGGAAACACAAGCATTTTTCTACACACACAATAACATCTGCTAAACATGTGTATGTGACAAATAAAATAACATTTGATTTGAACCTGCTGCATAAATTCTCTCAAACCTACAGCCTTTGGGGTGGCAGGTAGCCTAGTGGTTAGAGTGTTGGGCCAGTAACTGAAAGGTTGCTGGATCAAATCCGTGAGCAGACAAGGTAAAAAATCTGTCATTCTGCCCCTAAACAAGGCAGTTAACCCACTGTTCCCTGATTTGTTCTTCTTGACTTGCCTAGATAAATAAAAAAATAAAACGAAAAGTTATTTGACAAAATATGTATCCCTTCTAGAAAAAACTCACTATTGGGGAAGTAATTATACCCAGGTGCCACATCAATATCATCTCCTAAATTGTGATCATACACGACTGTAATAAAGACCATTTGGAACAAAGCCACAAACATACAGGGGGCTGGGTTACTTCGGTAAAAAGTAACCAATGGTAGTAACGCATTACAAGTAATCCGGATTACGTGGTTACGTAATCAGACTACCGCAGTGTGCTTTGTCTGTTTCCACAAATTGCTGTCTCGCTCTAAATGCAACACATTGTACGGATAAATTGTTAAAAATGGATACCAGTATGGATACCGGTACTCTTGCCACATCGTTCCACGTCTGGCGATATCGACAACATTTTATTTTCAAGGAAGTAAAAGACAAGAATATAATCGTTCAATGTGTTCTATGCAAACCCAAAATCCGCATGCTGTCTACCTCCAAGAACTCGACATCAAATCTGAAGAAACATTTAGAGGTTAGTAAATGCTTTCAATTAACATGTTGTATGGCGTGTTAAAAATGCAGATAGTTTATAAAAAATGTAACCAAAGCCCGTATCAACTTTATATACTAGCTGTGGCCTAGCCTCTACTCTGCTACCATCTCTTTCCCAATAAAGAATGAAGGTTTCGCTGTGTTTTGATTGGGTGGCGGTGTATTTCGTCCAGCCCATAATACAGACATTTCATTGGTTCCCTCATGCGTCGACATACCCCCCATATACAATAACACGATCAGACAAAAAAGTATATTGGAAATGTAATTCGAACATTCTTAAGCATTGCAATGCGTTGTCATTTTCACCTACTGAAAAATAACAACAAAAAAGACAGCAACCACAAAGACATTTGGGAAAGGGTGCGCTTCTCAATAGAGTAGCCATGTCCAAGAGCATCACGTTTGTTAATTTGCTGACTGACTAATATATTTTGTGACTTGGTTAAGATTGTGTTTTGCATACAAATAAAGAAAGAAAAGAGTGAAAGTAAAGGGATCTTGATAGTTTCACATAGCCTGTCTCGTCCTATAAGTAAAGCTGGAGAGGACCGAGGATGCCACTTAAGACTTGAGATGCATGAGAAGTATATCATAAGGGTAAACGGGATTCTACTGGTGGTCAGTGTGTATGTGTGTTTTTACCTGCAGAAGCAATTGCACAAGGATGGGCTCTGTGTATATTGCAATAAATAGGTTGGGCAAATATTTTGAGCTTTACAAATATAACAGATGTTCTGATATGTATGCTTCTGTATTAATGCATTTTATTTTTGTATTTCAGAGAAAGCATCCCAGCATGTATCTAAAGTCCCCTAAAGTTGAGATGAATGGACCAAATGGACCAACCACCTCAGATTCTCCTAAGGAGCCAAAGTACAAGAAATCCAAGCTGGAAAGCCTTGTCCATCAAATGACATCACAGCCAAAAGTGAACGCCCTGGTCTTCAACTTCATGGTGGATGATGTCCAATCGCTGTCTGTCTTGGAACAGCCTGCGTTCAGGAAGCTGATTGAGGGTTTAAGTGGAGGGAAGATGTCCATGACCCGAAATACATTTATCAATAGAATTGAGATGGCATTCTCCAAAATGAAGGATAAACTAAAGGAAAATCTTGACAGTGTACAATCAGTGTGCACCACAGCGGATATCTGGACAGCCCACAACAGAAGCTACATTGGGATGACATGTCATTGGATTGACAAGAATGAGCTGGAGAGGAAGTCTGCTGCACTTGCCTGTGCCAGAATACGGGGCACACATACATTTGATACAATTGCAGCCAAGATAAACGAGATTCATGTGGCCTACAATATTGAAAACAAACTTCAGGCTACTGTCACTGATAATGGCAGCAACTTTGTCAAAGTCTTTAAAGAGTTTTCAAAGGGGGACAATGAAAATGATGAAGATGACAATGTTGAATTTGAGGACGTGGGCACCATTCTTGATGGAGCAGATGAGGCCATGCACCTCTTTCTGCTGCCGCACCAGAAATGTGCATCACACGCATTGAATCTGATTGCCTCCCATGACCTAGCGCAAGCTCTATCACAGGGAGAAACTGCCCAAGTGTACTACAGCGCAATGGCCAAGTGTTCTGTAGTATGGAACAGAGTCCACCAATCCCCATTGACTATAGCAGCAGTGGAGGACATAGAGAAAATGAAATTGACTGCTCCTTGTGAGAGTCGCTGGAATTCTGAATACTGTGCAGTGGAAAAGATGGTTTCTCTCCCTGAAACAAAACTAATGGATGTTTGTGACAGCCTGGGGGTCCCAAGACTGCTATCTTATGAGATAGCATTTCTAAAAGAATACGTAGATGTCTTCAAGCCACTTGCTTTTGCACTGGACCTCTTCCAAGGAGAGCAAAAATGTTTTCTTGGACTGGTCATACCAACGGTACTCACATTGAAGAAAAAGTTATGTGAGAAGAAAACTCTTACACTCTATCTCTTCGACGTAATCAACCCTGTTCTAGAAGCAATAGATTCCCGCTTCAAACAGCTGTTTGCTAGTCTGGATGCAAAAATGGCAACAGCAACTACTCCACAATTTCGTTTGTGGTGGCTACCAGAAGCTGAGAGAGAAGACATGCATTTGATGCTAGTAGCTGAGGCGACCCCAATGGAGCTGACTGATGGTGCACCAATCGGCAGTGACGACATGCAGTCAGAAGATGAATTTTTCAGTTTCGGACCTGGGACCGGCAACAGTGACACAGAAGAGGAAGTCCGGAGGTACCTGGAGGGAACCAGCAAAAATCTCAGCTGCCTGAAATACTTCCCAAGAGTGAGAAATCTGTTCCTCAAATTCAACACCATCCTACCCTCAAGTGCTCCTGTGGAGCGCCTCTTCAGTCATAATGGGAACATTCTCACCCCCCAAAGGAATGGTCTGACTGATGATCAGTTTGAGCAAGTTCTCCTTTTGCGTTACAACAGCAAAATATGCACACAGGACAAAATATTCCCTGAATGAAAAAGGAATGGGATTTTTCTCACAGATTATGTATTAGAGGTGTATTCTTGGTTGTTTGTTAAGCTGTTTAAAAGTAATCAAAGGCTGTGCGTACTGAGGTTTAAACAGAGATTTATGTTTGAAAAATGTTTGTCTGCGTGACATATTATTATACTCAACAAAAATATAAATGCAACATGTAAAGTTTTGGTCCCATTTTTCTTGAGCTGAAATAAAATCCCAGAAATGTTCCATAAACACAAAAAGCTTATTTCTCTCAAATTTTGTGCATAGATTTGTTTACATCCCTGTTAGTGCGCATTTCTCCTTTGCCAAGATAATCCAGCCACCTGACGGGTGTGGCACATCAATAAGCAGTCAATAAATAATTAAATAGCATAATCATTACAGGTGCACATTTTGCTGGGGAAAGTAAAAGGCCTCTAAAATGTGCAGTTTTGTCACACAACACAATGTTGCAGGTTTTGAGAGAGCGTGCAATTGGCATGCTGACTGCAGGAATGCCCAACAGAGCTGTTCCCATTTAATAGAATGTTAATGGCTGTGCTCCTGCCCAGTAATGTGAAATCCATAGATTAGGGCCTAATGAATTGATTTCAATTGACTGATTTCCTTCTATGAACTGTAACTCAGTAAAATATTTGAAATTGTTTCATATTGCATTTATATTTTTGTTCAGTGTGTATATATATATTCTGAATATTGAGTTATGTACTCGTTGTTAAATGTGAACATAGTCTACTAGTTGTTAAATGTGAATGTTTACTTAACTATACTTGTCAGAACATTGAGTGTTCTTTACTAGTTGTTAAACGTGACAATCTACTTTTCTTTACTACTTTGCTTAAAAAAATGTACTCAAGGCTAATAACCTACTTTTTACATGAGTACATTTGAAAATTAGTAACAAAAATAAAATGTAATGTGTTTATTTGTGCTTTTATTAAACATGAGGTTACCTTAAATATTTTAAAAGATGTCATGTAATTTGTATCAAGTAGGGTGGCAAAACTCCAGTAAATTTTCCAAAATTCACAGGTTTTCCAGAAATCCTGGTTGGAGGATTACAGATATCCTGTTATTCTTTCCTGATTCCAACCAGGATTTCTGGAAAACAATGGCATTTGGGCAAAGTTGCTGGATTTTTGCAACTCCAGTATCCAGTAACTGATTTTCTGTGCTCCTACATGGCTTTGGAGACCTCCAAACAGAGGAACAGGTTCACACTCACAGTTTACACACACTATCACCTCTAGGTGGCAATGTTGAGTGTGTGTATACTGTGAGTGTGAACCTGTTCCTGTTTGGAGGTCTCCAAAGCCATGTAGGAACACCGAAAATCCGTTACTGGATACTAGGGATGTAAAAACACAGTAACTGTTGGCAAGCTATCTTTCATTTAGCAGGCCACTTTTACTATAATGTTTCAGTTCAGTTTGTGTGTACCAGGAAAATAAAAACACAAGACAATACCCAGTTTCAATTTAAATAGAGAGCACCATACAGAAAATAATCTACTTGGAGCATAATGGGGCAAAGGTGAGATGAGGGCATCTCATCAGGTGGCAGTTAATGGACAACTGGGCATTTCAAAGAATTGAGATGAGGTGTCATATATTCCTCTGCTGCCAGTGATTTTGTTAGTGAATCCAGTGCTAATAATAATGTATTTGATGGATGCACCTTCTAGAGACCATCACCACATAAGCCTCAAGGTTAATTTCAGTTTTGATTTAGTGTACAGAAATAATATAATTAATTACATTTTAAAATAAGCATTGCATCTCCGGTCTGGGCACAACTAAAATGTTGAGTGAATAGTTATAAAATTGAATCAGCATGGTCACCTTTTGAAGAGACTGAAAATATAAGAGGTCAAATTGTATTATTGCCTGGATGGTTAGCAAAACATTCCCCATTATTATATACATTATGCAGGTAATAGGACATATCTTTACTTCTTATTCAAGTTAAACATTCAGTAAACTGGTGTTTACGCGTTTGTTTGGATGTTTGACAGCCAAATCCAACGTGTTGGACCTCTGAGCCAAATTGTCCCAACTAGGCCGCATTTATTGTTTTCTCAACCTAACTATGTCTATTACTGTCTCCCGCCCAGCATTCCGTTCATTATATGATGGACCGCCGTATTAAGCCAATGGTATGTTAGAATCCTGCCGGTTTGTGTAAATTCAGACCAATGATAGTTAAGCGGATGGGATTCGATGGGCACACGTTCAACGTTTTCGCTGGCAAGAACGTTAGTTCCTGCTCTTTGCTGGCCGTTTCCTGTAATCGTACAGTGTTGTGAGACGGAGAAAGCCATGTGTGTCGATGGAAAGGTACATTTAGCACCCCTAAATTATAACTGAGAGTCGGGGCAGTGGATAGTACGGTTATTAGGGGATATTTTTTCTGATGAACAGACGTAGTCCAACCCAAATAGTATTGCGGCCTTACCCGTGTCTGATCGTAGACAGACTATGGTTATTGTGGCACGTTGCCTTTGGTTTGGTCCGGTTTGTTGATGAGATTGAAATAGTGGATGGTAACGTTATGCAGTAAATTATGGAGATGCTGCAACCTATTGACTGACCTATTATATAGTACCGTTTTTCTATACCATTTAAAATAGATCTATCCCAAAACAGCCTCATCCAAAGCAAATAGCAATTTAATGCTAACGTTATATCTGTACTGAAGTGGGTTTGCGGAGAGCAACACGGTCGGAAAGAATCCATGTTATCCTAGACGGATGTTTTTCGCCCACTTGCCATTTAAACTATTACTTTCCATACAAACACTGCTCGTAAAATAGTCTATGATCACAATGAAGGCATGTTTTATTGAAGGAAAAACAAACTACGAGTTAGTGTTTGTTGTTGTTATAGCTAGCTAGCATCGATGGATCAACTTATGATTCCGGGAAACGGTAAACAATACGGGAATGACGATATAGATAGCTTTTCAGAACCCCTACTTGAAGCTGCATGCATCGACTGTTTTCGTATTATTAAAACAAAGCTTTTATGTTATACTATTTTCACCAAAATCGTGAAAATACGTCAGCAACAGGGCCCCTGATACGCTAGTTAGCTTACTAACTACATTACGAACTAGCGTACGTTACTAGCTAACTAGATACCACATGACAACTCAGACAATTTCATCCCACCAAGAGCAGCGAGAGTCATGGCACACTGCCTGCTACTTTCAGTAAGTATATTGGAATAGTGATTTTCCTGGTTAAGCTAACCCCTTATCTTCTCTCTGTCTTCTTTAGGAAAGAGACATCAGCGAATGATCTCTCAGATGGGGATCATTGCACACAGAGAGAAGTAGGCACTGAAAACAAGGAAGAGGATAGGGGCGAACCTCTTTCTCTGGTATCTAGCTTAAATGTAGATTTTTTTTCCCCGCCATCTACACTACCCAAATATGTCATTAGAGGATACACAGACAAAGCCCACGTAAATTGTCTGCACAGGACTGAAACCTCAGAATCCATTTTAGTAAGTGATTGACGTTTTGATAGAAATGTGTTTTGGTTATCTAATCACAGAAGGATATTTATGATCTTTTTGTTTTTCCAATAGTTTTTTTTAGGACATACTGGTCAGATCTACAGTTTACCTATCTTTCTGACTGAGAGCAAGGCTGTTTTGTTCTCTATATCTTCTGTGGACTGGGAAAAATGGCAGACCCCATCATGGACCTCTTTGATGACACGCCACTGTTTAACCTGGATGCCCTGCCAGACGATGCCTTCACAGACCCTGTGGAGGAGGCTCTGAAACTGGCTCTGGGGCAGGTGGACCCCCCCTCTGAACCAACCCCAGACCTCTCCACCCCAGCGCTCAGCATACCAGTGGCAGCTCCAACCATCCCAGACCCAGTACCTGTGCAGCAGCTGGCCCCAGTCCCGGTTGCCCTCCCTCAGACTGTTTCAATAGCTACAACAGTACCTCAGACAACACTTTCTGTAGCCAGTAACACCAGTGGGGCTGCCACAGTCCTGCTGAGCTCACCTCTGACTGTCAATAGCTCTACTGGCACCACACAACAATTCACCACACAGCAGCTTACACAGATCGCACAGCAGCTTACTCCTCAGCAGCTAGCTGCCATCACCCAGCAGGCCGGAGGCCAGGGAGGTGCCAAGATTGTCATCCTGAAAGGACCTGGGGGGCAAGCACAGTTGCTGCAGACTGTTGCTGGGACAGGCTCCCAAGCGGGGAAGGTCACCTTTGCCAGGGTACTGTCTGGAACCCAACTCAGGCCCGGCATGCAGATACTGTCTGGAGGAACGGTCCTGAACCAAGGGTCTCCTGGGCAGGGACAGGTGAAGGTGGGAACTGGGGTACAGAGGCTGGTTCAGTCGCCCAACGGACCCCTGAAGCAGGTACAGTTGATCTCCATTCCTCAGGGCCAGTCCCAAAGCCAGACTCAGACTGTCCAGGTGCAGATACCGCAAGCCCAGCTTACCCAAGCCCAGGCTCAAGTGCAGCTCCAGACCCAAGGACAGGCAACGCAAATCCAGCTACAGCCCCAGACACAGGTGCAGCTGCAGTCTGCCATGCAGACACAGGTCACTGCTGCTGCTACAGGCACCACTACAGTCCGACCACAAGGGGTCACCCTCACTACAGTACCACAACAGGTAAGGTTGCCCTCTGAGCTCAATTTGGCCTAACCATCAGGATTGTCAAATACTATGTTTTCAGTAGTCAGTAACCTCCATTAACCAGGGCTCTTCACCTCAGGTCTCAAGATTGCACATTTCTAACTAAATTAGCATCTTCTAATTGATCATTTCTCCTCTCAGGGTGAAGCCAAGAGGATCACCCTGGTGCTGCAGCAGCCTCAGGGGGGTGCGGCCCAGGGGGGTGCTGTGACAGTCGGTGGGTCGGGTCAGCTGCAGCAGGGCCAGCAGCAGAGGCTGGTGTTGGGTAATCTCCCAGGGAAGCTGGTCCTCCAGGGGGGTCAGCTGGCTGCTCTCACCCAGGCAAGGGCAGGGCAGACGGGGACACAGCCTAAAGTGCTCACCATCCAGCTGCAAGTGCAGCAGCAACCCAACCAACAGGGGGGACCCAAGGTAAGGAGGAGGAGGAGTGGCTTGAATTAGTCATTAGGAAATTCTCCACTCTCACTTAACTAATCAGAAATACTGACCTGTTCTATGAAGACTTTGATCTGTAACTAGAACGGTCTCTGTCCTGCAGTTTCAGCTGGTGTCCGGAGGGCAAGGTAGTAGCCCACAGGTTGTTCAGATCTCCCAGGGTCAAGGTGGACAGAGACTAGCCGTGCCCCTCAAACTGCTGCTGCAACCACAGGTATACATACATACATGCATACATACATACATACATACATACATACATACATACATACATACATACATACATACATACATACATACATACATACATACATACATACACACCAGTCAAAAGTTTGGACACCTGCTCATTCAAAGGTTTTTCTTTATTTTTTACAATTTTTTACTATTTTCATTGTAGAATAATATTGAAGACATCAAAACTATGGAATCATGTAGTAACCAAAAAAGTGTTACACAAATCAAAATATATTTTATATTTGAGAATCTTCAAAGTAGCCACCCTTTGCCTTGACAGCTTTGCTCACTCTTGGCATTCTCTCAACCAGCTTCACTTGGAATGCTTTTCCAACAGTCTTGAAGGAGTTCCCACATATATTGAGCAGTTGTTGGTTGCTTTCCCTTCACTCTGTGGTCCAACTCATCCCAAACCATCTCAATTGGGTTGAGGTTGGGTGATTGTGGAGGCCAGGTCATCTGATGCAGCACTCATCACTCCTTCTTGGTCAAATAGCCTTTACACAGCCTGGAGGTGTGTGTTGGGTCATTGTCCTGTTGAAAAACAAATGATAGTCCCTAAGTGCAAACCAGATGGGATGGAGTATCGCTGCAGAATGCTGTGGTAGCCATTCTGGTTAAGTGTGGCTTGAATTCTAAATAAATTACTGACAGTGTCACCAGCAAAGCACCTTCACGCCACCACCTCACTGCTTCTCGGTGGGAACTACACATGCAGAGATCATCCGTTCACCTACTCTGCGTTTCACAAAGACACAGCAGTTGGAAGCAGAAATCTCAAATTTGGACTCATCAGACCAAAGGAGAGATTTCCACCTGTTTAATGTCCATTGCTTGTGTTTCTTGGCTCAAGCATGTCTCTTCTTATTGGTGTTCTTTTAGTAGTGGTTTCTTCAGCAATTTGACCATGAAGGCCTGATTCACACAGTATCCTCTGAACAGTTGATGTTGAGATGTGTCTGTTACTTGAACTCTGTGGAGCATTTATTTGGGCTTCAGTTTCTGAGACTGGTAACTCGAATGAATGTATCTTCTGCAGCAGAGGTAACTCTGGGTCTTCCTTTCCTGTTGCAGTCCTCATGAGAGCCAGTTTCATCATAGCGCTTGATGGTTTTTGCGACTGCACTTGAAGAAACCGATTGACTGACCTTCGTGTCTTAAAGTAATGATGGAGTGTTGTTACTCTTTGCTTATTTTAGCTGTTCTTGACATAATATGGACTTGTTTTTTTTACCAAATAGGGCTATCTTCTATTTACCAACCCTACCTTGTCACAACACAACTGATTGGCTCAAACGCAAAGTAAAGAAATTCCACAAATGAACTTTTAACAAGGCACACCTGTTAATTTAAATGCATTCTAGGTGAAGCTGGTTGAGAGAATGCCAAGCGTGTACAAAGCTGTCATCAAGGCAAAGGGTGGCTACTTTGAAGAATCTGAAATATAAAATATATTTTTTGATTTGTGTAACTTTTTTGGTTACTATATGATTCCATGTGTTATTTCATTGGTTTGATGTCTTCAATATTATTCTACAATGTAGAAAATTGTACAAATAGAGAAAAATCCTTGAATGAGTAGGTGTATCCAAATTTTTGACTGGTACTGTATATATACACACGTCTACATGATAGATGTATCGAGTTTCAAATCTCACTTGTCAAACCTTACACGTTCAGGTTATTTTGCCTCTTAACAACTTAAGAGGTATCTCTATCTATCTATGTATATATATCTCCACAGACAAATGCCACCTCGACAGCAGGCAGAGCTGTCTCCGTAGTGAAGGTCATCAACACCTCAGCTGCTGGCTCCGCCGCTTCCACCACCACCACTATGTCGTCACCAGGGATACGGCTAGCCAAGGCCCAGGAGCCTGTACGTCGTTTGGAGACCCTGTGCAAGCAGGAGAAGGCCAACCGTATTGTGGCTGAGGCCATTGCCAGGGCCAAGGCCCGGGGAGAGAGGAACATTCCACGAGTCCTCAACCAGGACGAACTGCCTGCTGGACAAAAGGCTGCTGACCAAGGGGCAGCTGCAACGACCACTGGCACACCTGGAGCCAAGAAGAAGGGAGGAGGGAGTAAGAAGAAGAGCCCAGCGGCGGCAGCAGGGAAGGGCGGGACTGGTGCAGAAAAGAAGGGCAAAGCCAAGGCAGCAGGTGGGGCTGCTGGTGGGACACCAGGAGGGCGGCTGGAACCGGCTGCAGCAAGAGCAAAAGCAAGGCAAAGATCAAGTAAGTTGTGATGTTCCCATTCTGTCTTTTTTTAGGGGGTGTTGTATCTATTTCTCCAACTAATTCTCGTTCTCATCCTCCCCTGTCTCTCGCCCCAGTACAATCACTCTAGTGGGGGGTAAGAAGAGGAAGAGGAATGCCTCCTCAGACCATTCTGATGGGGAGTTGAGCCCCGCCTCTCCCTCTAAGGCCCTGGATGAGGACATGCTTGCGGTGAGTCACGTCCCTCCTACTGACACACACTTACACACAACCCCCCCTCCTCCCATAATACGTACAGTACTGCACTGGATGTTTGTCAAGACTTCCTGACCGATGTCTGACTTTTTTCCATGTCATCTCCCTCTTCCACCAGAAGAGACGTTCCAACCGTCAGGTGAAGAGGAAGAAATACACTGAGGATCTGGACATCAAAATCACTGACGACGAGGACGAACCGGAGGAGGACGTGGACGTAACCACCACGACGGCGGCGGTGGCGTCCATTACCGGAGGAGCAATGGGGCAGCTGATGGGAGAGCAGCTCAAACAGGAGCTGCAGTTGGACGGGGACAGCCTTTCCAGCATGCAGTTCTTTGTGGTGAGTGGGAGATTTTGATCAGGTTTGAGCAGATCTGTTGAGTGAGTGTTGGTTGGTTATCTTATCACCTGTACATGACAGCTGTATAACACATGTATATGTATCACAGGAAAACCCCAATGAGGAAGATGCAGCAATTGTTGACAAAGTTTTGTCCATGAGGTTAACTAAAAAGGAGGTGAGTGTGCTTACTGTGCTTTTTTTTCTGTTGATTGTTAGTATTTGGGGATATTGCTAATTTAAGAAGTTGCAAATCATTATGTATCATGTTTGTTCCTCTCTTCATATTTTAAAGGTGTCTCCAGGACATTACATCAATGCTGAGGAATTTTTTGTCAAATATAAGAACTAGTAAGTTTCACTCTTTCCTAAGGATGTATATTGACTAAAATGTTGGTTTGAGATCCCATGAAATTGTTTGTGGAGCATCCAAGATCAACAGTGCATGGGGAGTGTCTTCCTTTACATCCATGGCTGACCCCTGACCCCCCTGTTCTCTCTCTCAGCTCCTACATGCACTGTGAGTGGGCCACTCTGGAGCAGCTGGAGAGAGACAAGAGGATCCATCAGAAGCTCAAGAGATTCAAGGCCAAACATGCACAGATGAGACACCTCTTACAGGAGGTAAGGGAATAATATGGCCTCTTTCACAGAAACTCTCCGATTGTGAAGTAGGTGGGTATGTGTATAGAGGTGTAAATTTAGGGATTCGCTGTGTTTTTTGTGTGTCTTATCCTCTCTGTGCTCCTGTCCTTAGGAAGAGGAGCCCTTCAACCCAGATTATGTGGAGGTGGACCGGATCCTGGATGAGTCCAACAGTGTGGACAATGGAGAGGTGAGAGAAGTCAATGACTGATTTCTGATCTCTAAAGGACAAGTCTTAATCTGTTCTTGTAAACCATGAATTAAAACCATGAATTGATCTCATTGTGAAAATTCTGGGTTAGGATTATTTGTCTAAGTGTGTATTATATCTTCTAGCCGGTGGTGTATTACCTGGTGAAGTGGTGCTCTCTGCCCTATGAAGATGCTACCTGGGAGCTAAGAGAGGATGTGGACGAGGGCAAGGTGGAGGAGTTCAGAAAGATCCAAGACCGCCAACCTCAACTCAAGAGAACGGTGCGTGTGGGTATTCACTGGTTGTGTGTGTTCACAACGTTCCATGTGAGTAGTGCCACTGCTTTAATCCAATATGTCATCATTCCACAGTCTAAACCATTCACTCCTCTCATTAGCCCCGACCCCAAGCAGCTGCATGGAAGAAGCTGGAGGAATTCAGAGAGTATAAGAGTGGGAACGTACTCCGAGAATACCAGCTAGAAGGAGTCAACTGGCTGCTCTTCAACTGGTACAACAGGTACTAATGTTTCTTTTATTGAATGCATTTCACATCCCATTCTACCTGTATTAACACATCCTCTCGCCCTACAGGCAGAACTGTATCCTGGCAGATGAGATGGGTCTAGGGAAGACCATCCAGTCCATCTCTCTGCTGTCCGAGGTATTTGGTGCTGGGGTCCAGGGCCCCTTCCTGGTCATCGCTCCTCTCTCTACCATCACCAACTGGGAGAGGGAGTTTGCCACCTGGACTGACATGAACGCCATCGTCTACCACGGCAGCCTGGCCAGCAGGCAGATGATCCAGCAGTACGAGATGTACTGCAAGGATGACAAGGTGTGTGTGTTGCATTCTGTTTGTGTAACCTTAGAACAGAATAATGGATAGGAACTGTCGGAAGACAATGATTCCCTCGTGTTCAGATAATTTGATTCTTGGTACATCGACATCTAGTTCCTCTAACTAGAGTGTTGTATTACAGGATCATCTGATCCCAGGGGCATATAAGTTTGATGCCTTGATCACCACGTTTGAGATGATTCTGTCCGACTGCCCTGAGCTGAGGGAGATCTCCTGGCGGTGTGTGATCATTGACGAGGCTCACCGCCTCAAGAACCGCAACTGCAAGCTGCTGGACAGTCTCAAGATGCTGGACTTGGTGAGTAATCAGGGGATAGATAGTCTAAGGGACAGGGTGGCAAATGTATTGTGATGTGACAACATTTTGGTCTTGTTTAAAAAGAGGCATACTAACACCCCCTCTACCTCTTTTTCTCTCTGTTCATCTCCTTGTCTTCCTCCTCCACTCTCTATTCCACTCCCCTGTCCTCCCTGGTTCTCAGGAGCATAAGGTGCTTCTAACTGGTACCCCCCTCCAGAACACAGTGGAGGAACTCTTCAGTCTGCTGCACTTCCTGGAGCCAGCTCAGTTTTCATCAGAGTCTGAATTCCTTCGTGACTTTGGAGACCTCAAAACAGAGGAGCAGGTCCAGAAGCTCCAGGCCATTCTGAAGCCTATGATGCTGCGCAGACTCAAAGAGGACGTGGAGAAGAACTTGGCGCCAAAACAGGAGACCATCATTGAGGTAAGATTTGACACTCAAAAATTAATAATATTGCACCATATAACCAAGGTGACCTTGTATATGCGTAGCAGAATGTTTTTCTTAATGGACCATAACCATCAAGCTAATACAACCTTATTTACACAGGTGGAGCTGACAGATGTCCAGAAGAAATACTACCGAGCCATCCTAGAGAGGAACTTCAGTTTCCTCAGCATGGGAGCCACCAGCAACAGCAACGTGCCCAATCTGCTCAACACCATGATGGAGCTACGCAAGTGTTGCAACCACCCCTACCTTATTACTGGTACCTTACACCACAACAACACTTCAATACCCTTCCTCCTCCAAAAACAATAACCCCAACAGCGACTCTTAATGCAGCGAGCATGCAGTCACTTGATGCTTACCACAGCATCTGTTGACCTAACATCACTCCAACTGTTCATCTGTATACGCCACTGTCTTCATACCTTTCCCAGGATGCAATGGTATACAATGGGATAGTAACCCCCCTTCTATCTGTTCTGTCCAGGGGCAGAGGAGAAGATTGTGGCTGAGCTGAGGGATGTTTACAACCCCGTGGCCCCAGACTTTCACCTGCAGGCGCTGGTGAGATCCGCAGGCAAGCTGGTCCTACTGGACAAACTGCTTCCTCGCTTGAAGGCCGGGGGACACAAGGTGCTCATCTTCTCCCAGATGGTGCGCTGCCTGGACATCCTGGAGGACTACCTCATCAACAAGAGGTATGCGTACAGCCCAACACATCACTGGGGCCAAGCTTCCTGCCATCCAGGACCTATATACTAGGCGTGTCAGAGGAAGGCCCAAAAAATTGTCAAAGACTCCGGTTACCCAAGTCAGACTCTTCAGTAAGCATTTCATGATAAGGTTGTATTCGGCTTAGGTGACAAATAAAATTAGATTTATGACGGTCTAGATCGACTGCCTGCCTCATCAACGGGTATGGGCATGTTGAAAACAATAGATTTTGCTAGTAAGTTTTGTTTTACTACATTATCAGTCTGTGGTAGTAGACTAGGATGTGGGTAATTTTAAAAGTAGACAGACTGGATGTGAAGAGTAATCTAGATGAGTAAGAAGTTGTCTTTATTAACATTCTGCCCAGATACCTGTATGAGCGTATTGATGGCAGAGTGAGAGGGAACCTGCGTCAGGCAGCCATTGACCGCTTCAGCAAACCAGACTCGGACCGTTTCGTCTTCCTGTTGTGTACACGGGCTGGAGGTCTGGGCATCAACCTAACTGCTGCTGACACCTGCGTCATCTTTGACTCAGACTGGAACCCTCAAAACGACCTGCAGGTAATGTCTGATCTTCCGCTTTTGTGTTTGGTTCCTTACAATGTTTCGTCCTAGTACCCTTACCACACTGTACAAATGGCATTCTAGTGATGTACTAATCCTGCCTTCTCCCAACAGGCTCAGGCGCGGTGTCACCGTATCGGCCAGTCCAAGGCGGTGAAGGTGTACCGTTTGATCACCAGGAACTCTTATGAGAGGGAGATGCTAGACAAGGCCAGCCTCAAACTGGGTTTGGACCGGGCTGTACTGCAGAGCATGAGCGGTAACAAGGAGAGCAATGTCAACGGAGTAAGGAGGTCCAAGCTGTTGTTTACTTAATATGGAGTTTTTTTTTGTCTGCTGTTTGTTTAGATGCTAACTGGTTAATGTCCGTCCTGTTCCACCCGTTTCGTAGCAAATCCAGCAGTTCTCCAAGAAGGAGATCGAGGACCTCCTGAGGAAGGGGGCGTACGCTGCCATTATGGACGAGGAGGACGAGGGCTCCAAGTTCTGTGAGGAGGACATTGACCAGATCCTCCAAAGGAGAGCCACCACCATCACCATTGAGAGCGAGGGCAAGGGCTCCACCTTCTCCAAGGCCAGCTTCGTGGCTACCGAGAACAGGACCGACATTGCCCTGGATGACCCCGAGTTCTGGCAGAAGTGGGCCAAGAGGGCAGACATAGACTTTGATTCCATGAACAGGAAGGTAATACTGACGTCTCAGGCGTGTGTATGTTTACTCTGTGCTTGTTTTTTGTGAGAAAGGCTCATTTTCCTTATGTTTTCTCACATCCCTGTAGAACACTCTGGTGATTGACACGCCCAGGGTGAGGAAGCAGACCCGTCAGTTTGCCACCCTGAGGGGTGAGGGTGGGGAGATATCTGACCCCGATAGCGACGACGAGTACCCGCCCGCCAATTCCCGGCAGTCCCGGTCCTCCAGGCGCTCCGAGCGCCACACCGGAAACGGCTACGGCCGCACCGACTGCTTCCGTGTAGAGAAACATCTGCTTGTTTACGGGTAGGTGTATTTGGCTAGGGCCTGGAGTTTTTTTAATTTTCTGAACACGTGTAGTTATAATACATATGATAGTGAAGTTGTTACCGGAGTTTCTAATAAAGTAAGCTCCATGCTATTGTGTTGAGCCTCCTTTCTCACTCTGCGACCTGTTTGTCCAGGTGGGGGCGCTGGAGGGACATCCTGTCTCATGCACGCTGTAAGCGGCGCCTCGGGGAGCGAGACGTGGAGACGATCTGCAGGGTCATCCTGGTCTTCTGCCTGCTTCATTACCGTGGAGACGAGAACATTAAGAGCTTCATCTGGGAGCTCATCACCCCGCCAGAGAACGGCCGGGAACCCCACACACTCCTCAACCACTCTGGTACGTACTGAACCCCACACACTCCTCAACCACTCTGGTACGTACTGAACCCCACACACTCCTCAACCACTCTGGTACGGACTGAACCCCACACACTCCTCAACCACTCTGGTACGGACTGAACCCCACACACTCCTCAACCACTCTGGTACGGACTGAACCCCACACACTCCTCAACCACTCTGGTACGGACTGAACCCCACACACTCCTCAACCACTCTGGTATGGACTGAACCCCACACACTCCTCAACCACTCTGGTACGGACCGAACCCCACACACTCCTCAACCACTCTGGTACGGTCCGAACCCCACACACACTCCTCAACCACTCTGGTACGGTCCGAACCCCACACACACTCCTCAACCACTCTGGTACGGACCGAACCCCACACACTCCTCAACCACTCTGGTACGGACTGAACCCCACACACACTCCTCAACCACTCTGGTACGGACCGAACCCCACACACACTCCTCAACCACTCCCACGGACGAACCCCACACACTCCTCAACCACTCTGGTACGGACCGAACCCCACACACACTCCTCAACCACTCTGGTACGGACCACTCCGGTACGGACCGAACCCCACACACTCCTCAACCACTCTGGTACGGACCGAACCCCACACACTCCTCAACCACTCTGGTACGGACCGAACCCCACACACTCCTCAACCACTCTGGTACGGACCGAACCCCACACACTCCTCAACCACTCTGGTACGGACTGAACCCCACACACTCCTCAACCACTCTGGTACGGACTGAACCCCACACACTCCTCAACCACTCTGGTACGGACCGAACCCCACACACTCCTCAACCACTCTGGTACGGACCGAACCCCACACACTCCTCAACCACTCTGGTACGGACCGAACACATTGTCTAAATATTTCTTGCTGTTTTGGATAACTTTGTTCATGTATTTTCTCTCACTTTAGCGTTGCCTTCCAGGGTCCTGCGTATATGTTTTAATGTGTTTCTATGTCTAGGTTTGTCCATCCCTGTTCCTCGGGGCAGGAAGGGGAAGAGAGTGAAGGCTCAGAGCTCTTTTGATGTTCAGAAGGTGGAGTGGATCCGCAAGTACAACCCCGACTCCCTGCTTCTGGATGACAGCTACCGCAAACATCTCAAGCACCAGTGCAACAAGTCAGTGTGTATTCACCCTCAACCTCTATAAAGAGTACTGAAGTGTTTGTGCTCAGTGTCAGAGCATTAACCCTTTCCTTGTCGTCAGGGTGTTGCTGAGAGTACGTATGCTGTACTACCTGAGACAGGAAGTTATTGGAGAACATGCTGATTCTGTGCTGAGAGGAGCTGATGCCAGGTCTCAACCTATTAAAAATCCTTGTTATCTGCTATACACATGCCCACACACACACACATCTACACATGCACACACACTCTCAGGTGTATACTGAATCCATCTGTCTGTGTCCTCGTAGGGATATTGACATCTGGATGCCTGAGATGGAGCAGCTTGAGGTGCCGTCAGGTTGGTGGGATACAGAGGCAGACCGCTCCCTCCTCGTCGGAGTTTTCAAACATGGTGTGTGTGAATGTGAAAAGGTATTTAGGAGTTTGTTTAGGAACGTGGTGTTTAGTGAGTGTGTTTTGTAGTAACTCCACAGTGTGTTGCTCCAGGGTATGAGATGTACACTACTATGCGTGCCGACGACTGTCTCTGTTTCCTGGAGAGAGCTGGTCGCCCTGACGACCAAGCCATTGATGCTGAGCAGCACTCTGCAGACGCAGAGCTGGGAGACGGGTGAGCTACACTGGCTAACCTTATTAGCACCTCACCAAACAGCCCGTTAACTGTATATTACAGAATTATTTAGAGCTGGCCTCACCAACATTAACTTGAAAAAACAATTCCCCCAGAGGAGACGATGACAAGTATTCTGAAGACCCGGAGTTCAAGCCTGCGTTAAGGCACACCAAAGACCTATACGAGGAGGTGTGAATCAGTGCTTATTATTCTCATTGATTTGATTTTGGTTGTAGAATATTGTTGACATGAATGATAATCTCTCTCTCCCCCAGGCTGACTCCTTGAACATGGATGATGATATCTGTGTTGAGGACAAGGCATTGCCTGTTAAAGCCAAGGGGCCGCCCTCTGGCCAGTCCGGAGCCTGTGAGTGGCCGACCAGCTCATCACTTACCGCGCGGCTCCGTCGTCTAATCACGGCATACCAGCGCAGCTACAGGAGAGAGCAGCTGAAGGTGGAGGCAGCAGAGAAGGGCGACCGTAGGCGCAGGAGGTGTGAGCAGGCCAGTAAACTGAAGGAGATTGCACGCCAGGAACGCCAACAGAGGTACCAACTACTACCCTCAACTATTAACTCTGCAAGCATATGTGTCCTGAAACTGAGGTACAGTTGTTGATATGTTTGTTTAATGTCTCTGTATGGTGTAAGGGACAGTTTGAAATTTACTGGGTTGTGGGTCCAGAATAGTGGAAGGTTTTATAGCCGAATGTTACCTGCTTGCATGCTCCTCCCCTATCAATACTTCCCTTATGTTCTACACTTCTCAGCATGCTTACTATACAGTCAACTCTATTCTGCCCTCTGTCCAATGTGACAACAGTGGTAGGTGGATTGTTTGTCCAAATCTGCAATAGGTTAACTAGCAATCATATCAAACAAAACCAATTTTCTATATAAATCCACAAGAACATAGAGGACAAGCTGATGGGCAGTGGAGAGCCATTGTGCATGAAAGAACAGATGTGACATGCAGCTTTAAGGTCACCTATTGATCTTGTTGAGGCTATACAAATGTAATATACTGATTTTTGTAGATTCTTAAAGTTGATTTGGATATTATATTTATGGGACATTGCAACTCAATAGATGCTTGTAGTCAGCCTGAAGTAAACATTTCTAAAGGTAAGATAGCTATAGCTTATCGGCTCTATAAAATCAGCAATGAGTGCTTATAGTCATTTTCAATGATTTTCCCCAAAAACCTTCCCAATTTTAAATGTTGACTGCAAAGTAGCAGAATGATACGGATCAAATCATGATAAATCATGATGATTTATATGAATCGGGTGCACATTTGTTTGGTATACTCTGCCATGTGCAGTACAGAAACACTAATGTGGCTGGGACATGCTTTCAATGGTGCGATCAACCATCACAATCCTCGCTATATGAGCCATGATCCAGTTTCCTACAAAGTGGGTTAACTCTATTGGCACGATGTAGGGTGTTTGGCTTTTACGCCAGTGACCCGGTTTCACTTCCTTGTCCTGCCGTTTACTACATTTTAATTTTTTATTTATTTATTTAACTAGACAGGTCAGTTAAGAACAAATTCTTATTTTCAATTATGGCCTAGGAACAGTGGGTTAACTGCCTTGTTCAGGGGCAGAATGACAGCTTTGTATTTGGATTCGAACTTGCGATTACTAGTCCGACGCTCTAACCACAAGGCTACTGGTCTAACCACAGGGCTATTGGTTGAGTGTGGTACATTGGCACAACCTGTTGGTGGAAAATGTGTTACATATAATTATAAATATAGCGTCAATGTTAAATCAAGGAGGGTGAGATTTTTTATTTTTACAGTACAAAGGGAGGGTCATGTGAATTTCGAACTGTCCCTAACAGTATAAGATTGAGAGTGAGTTTTTAGTGTTTTACTACTTTAAACATTAGTCTTTTGTCTCCTTGCTAGGTGGACCCGTAGAGAGGAGTGTGACTTCTACCGTGTGGTGTCCACATTCGGTGTGGAGCAAATAAAGAAAGAGGCAGATACCCCAGAGGGGGAAGAGGCTGAACTGGAATGGGCTCGCTTCCGGACATTTGCCCGTCTAGAAAAGAAGACTGACGAGAGTCTGAGCCGCTACTTCCGCTGCTTCATGGCTATGTGCCGGAGGGTGTGCAACCTGCGGCCCGCCTCCGGAGAAGGTCAGAACTACATCAAATGTTATTACAGTCAAGGTGTTGATACAGTGTGTAGTCACTAAAAGGTAGACTCAGCAAAATGACGTTGCCACGAGACGCACCGCATATATTGAGATGTGAGAGATGCAAGACTTCGCTCTCACACCGTCACAAACAATCTCACTCTGTACAGCGTGGTAGCCACGGGACCCAAACAGCAGAGAAGTTGAGCCTTGCGCTTCAACGCTCTTAGTTATTGTGGAAATTCAGCCACTGTGCTGTTTACTTTCTGCATCAATGTCATATCGTTGAGTCTACCTTTTTAAATCAGTCAAATACACTGAACAAAACTATAAACGTAACATGTAAAATGTTGGTTTCATGAGCTGAAATAGAAGATCCCAGACATTTTTCAAAAAGCTTCTTTCTCTGAAATGTTGTGCACATGTGTTTACATTCCTGTTAGTGAGCATTTTTCTTTTGCCAAGATAATCCATCCACCTGACAGGTGTGGCATATCAAGAAGCTGATTAAACAGAGTGATCATTACACAGATGCACCTTGTGCTGGGGACAATATAAGGCCACTCTAAAATGTGCAACTTTGTCATACACAATGCCACAGATGTCTCAAGATTTGAGGCAATTGGCAGCCACCTGGACAGCTGACGAAACTGGGTTTGCACAACCGAAGAATTTCTGCACAAACTGTCAGAAACCGTCTCAGGGAAGCTCATCTGCGTGCCAGGGTCTTAACCTGACTGCAGGTCGCTGTCGTAACTGAATTAAGTGGGCAAATGCTCACCTTCTATGGCCACTGGCACGCTGGTGGCTCTTCACAGATGAATCCCGGCTTCAACTGTCGCGTGCAGATGGCAGACGGCGTGTATGGCGTCGTGTGGGCGAGTGGTATGCTGACGTCAACGTTGGGGTTATGGTATGGGCAGGCATAAGCTACTGACAACAAACACTTTTTATCAATGGCAATTTGAATGCACAGAGATACCGTGACGAGGTCCGGAGACACCTTGTTTTGTCATTCATCCGCCTCCACCTCGTGTTTCAGCATGATAATGCACGGCCCCATGTCGCAGGGGTCTGTACACAATTCCTGGAAGCTGAAAATGTTCCAGATCTTCCATGGACTGAATACTCACCAGACATGTCACCCGTTGTTATTTTTTACTGCTGCTCTTTAATTACTTGTTACTTTTATCTCTTTTTCTTATCCATATTTTTTAAAACTGCACTGTAGGTTAGGGGCTTGTAAGTAAGCATTTCACTGTAAGGTCTACACCTGTTGTATTCGGCGCATGTGACTAATAAAATTTGATTTGATTGAGCACATTTGGATTGACGTGTATGACAGCCTGTTCCAGTTCCCGCCAATATCCAGCAATTCCGAACGGCCATTGAAGAGGAGTGGGACTAGGGCTGTTAAGGTGACTGTAATAATGCCATGATGGCAGTCAAATTTCACGTGACTGTTTAGTCACGGTAATTGGGCTTCTCCAAGCTCTGATGCTGCTGATGGTCATTAGTAGCCCACCAAACTTGCTAACTGCCTGGTACTTAGCACTCTATTGTCTCTCTAATCACTCTAACATCAATGCAAATCTTTTCGAAAATCTAATCAAACACTTCATGAGAGCTAATGTTGCATAACATTTTCTATAGGCTATGCAATTGCTTGAGAAAACAGTGGTGCACTCTATTAAAAGGATCCCATCACCTTTTTAGAGTCTATGCCTACTATATTTAAATCTCAACTTTTCTAATATTAAGCACATTGCTTCTCTTTACAATATGAGTATAGCCTACCTGGCTGGCATAAAAATTGACCACGGGAAAAGCGTCCTCCATTCACGATTTAAGTGCATAGATGACATTTTATATAAATGTTTTCCCCTGCCCCTGTTTCGAGACTGGTGCATGATAATGATCCATTCTAAATCAAAACAAATTTCACACTTATATGATTTAGTACAAAGACCAAATGAAATCAGGAATAGTCTGATGGGGATAACATTAGCCTATCACTTGTTTTTTATTTTACCTTTATTTTACTAGGCAAGTCAGTTAAGAACAAATTCTTATTTTCAATGACGGCCTGGGAACAGTGGGTTAACTGCCTGTTCAGGGGCAGAACGAGAAGATTTTGTACCTTGTCAGCTCGGGGATTTGAACTTGCAACCTTTCGGTTACTAGCCCAACGCTCTAACCACTAGGCTACCCTGAACAGCTTGGGTGCAGTAAAGGCAAGAAACAGCGCATGCCATTTTTTTTTTTTGCTTTTTCAAATCGTAGTCGCACACCTCATGTAGCCTAGCCCAAATGCCTATAAGGTTTGTATCACAACTGAAGTGTCCAAATAACTTTAAAATTAAGCACATTTAATCCGCTTTAAAATGAGTGTAGAGCCTAATTTGCATACATACGCAGCGTGTGAGTTTCAAGTTTGGGGGAGAATTTTCACCATAAAAAGGCACCTTTCTTAATAATAAAGGCATTACATGCATAATCACATTTCCAGTCACTTTTGAGAATAGTGTTTTCCAGCTAATTGATTGCATTTTGGAATTTTCGCGCTTATAGCCTACTGCCGTGTGCGCATTGCTGAAGAAATAAACTATTAGGCTATCAAAAAATGTTCAACTAAACATTCTGATCTGTTGCGTCAGCCTAATTGAGTATAAAAGTTTTTTTTTATGCTAGTGGTTGTATTAATTTGGGCTCTATTGCATCCCATAACTGTCCGACTATGTTTGGAATATATATTTCTCAAACAGGATAGAGTAGGTCAACTATTGTACTATTTATTTATTTTATTTGACCTTTATTCAACCAGGTAGGCCAGTTGAGATTCTCATTTACAACTGCGACCTGGCCAAGGTAAAACAAAGCTGTGTGACAAAACAACAATTACACAGTCAATAACACAATAGAATAATCTATGTACAGTTGTGGCCAAAAGTTTTGAGAATGAGATAATTTCCACAAAGTTTGTGGCTTCAGTGTCTTTAGATATATTGTCAGCTGTTACTATGGAATACTGAAGTATAATTGCAAGCATTTCATAAGTGTCAAAGGCTTTTATTGACAATTACATGAAGTTGATGCAAAGAGTCAATATTTGCAGTGTTGACCCTTCTTTTTCAAGGCCTCTAATCTGCCCTGGCATCCTGTCAATTAACTTCTGGGCCACATCCTGACTGATGGCAGCCCATTCTTGCATAATCAACACTTGGGAGTTTGTCAGAATTTGTGGGTTTTTGTTTGTCCATCTGCCTCTTGAGGATTGACCACAAATTCTCAATGGGATTAAGGTCTGGGGGGTTTCCTGGCCATGCACAAGAAATATTGATGTTTTGTTCCGCGGGCTGCTTAATTATCACTTTTGCCTTATGGCAAGGTGCTCCATCATGCTGGAAAAGGCATTGTTAGTCACAACTGTTCCCGGATGGTTGGGAGAAGTTACTCTCGGAGGATATGTTGGTACCATTCTTTATTCATGGCTGTGTTCTTAGGTAAAATTGTGAGTGAGCCCACTCCCTTGGCTGAGAAGCAACCCCACACATGAGTGGTCTCGGGATGCTTTACTGTTGGCATAACACAGGACTGATGGCAGCGCTCACCTTGTCTTCTCCGGAGAAGTTTTTTTCCAGATGCCCCAAACAATCGGAAAGGGGATTCATCAGAGAAAATGACTTTAGCCCAGTCCTCAGCAGTCCAATCGCTGTACCTTTTGCAGAATATCATTCTGTCCCTGATGTTTTTCCTGGAGAGAAGCGGCTCTTGACACCAGGCCATCCTCCAGAAGTCTTTGCCTCACTGTGCGTGCAGATGCACTCACACCTGCCTGCTGCCATTCCTGAGCAAGCTCTGTACTGGTGGTGCCCCAATCCCGCAGCTGAATCAACTTTAAGAGACGGTTCTGGCGCTTGCTGGACTTTCTTGGGTGCCCTGAAGCCGCCTTCACAACATTTGAACTGCTCTCCTTGAGGTTCTTGATGATCCGATTAATGGTTGATTTAGGTGCAATCGTACTGGCAGCAATATCTTTGCCTGTGAAGCCCTTATTGTGCAAAGCAATTATGACAGCACATGTTTCCTTGCAGGTAACCATGGAACACAGAGGAAGAACAATGATTCCAAGCACCACCATCCTTTTGAAGCTTCCAGTCTGTTATTCGAACTCAATCAGCATGACCGAGTGATCTCCGGCCTTGTCCTCATCAACACTCCCACCTGTGTTAATGAGAGAATCACTGACATGTCAGCTGGTCCTTTTGTGGCAGTGCTGAAATGCAGTGGAAATGTATTTTTGGGATTCAGTTAATTTGCATGACAAAGAGGGACTTTGCAATTAATTGCAATTCATCTGATCACTCTTCATAACCTTCTGGAGTATATGCAAATTGCCATCATACAAACTGAGGCAACAGACATTGACACAAATATTAATTTTCATTCTCAAAACTTTTGGCCATGACGACAGTGTGTGTGTGCAAATGTAGAAGAGTAGGGAGGTACAATTTAGCATTAACACTGGAATCACAGATGTGCTGATGATGATGATGATGTGCAAGTAGAGAATAGAGATACTGGGGTGCAAAAGAGCAAGAGGATAAGTAACAAAATGGGGATGAGGTAGTTGGGTGTGCTATTTACAGATGGGTTGTGTACAGGTACAGTAAGCTGCTCTGACAGCTGATGATTAAAGTTAGAGAGGGAGATCTAAGACTCCAGCTTCAGTGGTTTTTGCAATTTGTTCCAGTCAATGGCAGCAGAGAACTGGAAGGAAAGGTGGCCAAAGGAAGTGTTGGCTTTGAGGGTGACCAGTGAAATATACCTGCTGGCGCGTGTGCTACGGGTTGGTGTTGCTATGGTGACCAGTGAGCTGAGAAGGCAGGGCTTTACCTAGCAGAGACCTATAGATGACCTGGAGCCAGTGAGTTTGGTGACGAATATGTAATGAGGGCCAGCCAACGAGAGCGTATAGGTCGCAGTGGTGGGTTGTATATGGGGCTTTGGTGACAAAACGGATGGCACTGTGATGGGCTACATCCAGTTTGCTGAGTAGAGTGTTGGAGGCTATTTTGTAAATGACATCGCCGAAGTCAAGGAACGGTAGGATAGTCAGTTTTAGGAGGGTATGTTGGCAGCGAAATAGGAAGCCGATTTCTAGATTTAATTTTGGATTGGAGTCATTCGAGAAATCAAGGCTGTTGAGTCTGCCGATAAGAATACGGTGATTGACAGAGTCGAAAGCTTTGGCCAGGTCGATGATGGCGGTTATGATATCGTTTAGGACCTTGAGCGTGGCTGAGGTACACCCATGACCAGCTCAGAAACCAGATTGCAAGTTGATGCAGGGGGTGCTGAGATGTTGGTAGGGGTAGCCAGGTGGAAAGCATGGCCAGCTGTAGAAAAATGGTTATTGAAATTATCAATTATCGTAGTTTTATCAGTGGTGACAATGTTTTCTACCCTCAGTGCAGTGGGCAGCTGGGAGGAGGTACTCTTATTCTCCATGGACTTTAATGTCCCAAAACTTTTTGGAATCAGTGCTACAGGATGCACATTTCTGTTTTGAAAAAGCTAGCCTTAGCTTTTCTAACTGACTGAGTGTATTGGTTCCTGACTTCCCTGAAAAGTTGCATATCGCGGGGGCTATTCGATGCTAATTCAGAACGCCACAGGATGTTTTTGTGCTGGTCAAGGGCAGTCAAGTCTGGGATGAACCAAGGGCTATATCTCTTCTTAGTTTTACATCTTTTGAATGGGATGGAGAGGAAAGATGGAAAGCACTTTTAAAGAGCAATCAGGCATCCTGGTTGCTCTTGGTACTATGGTGAATATTAGATTGACATAGGCTAGTGCTTTTGCTGTTCTTTTGGCCTACTTATCTTGTTGGCTGACAAAGTAAATGTGGACCGTTCTTCCAATATCTTTAATATGCACCTCGGAATTGAATAAAGACGCACACAGTTTCATCCCTGATGTGTCTGTCTTCACTTGTAGCATTTGAGAAATACCCTATCACGTGACGGGCATTGTCTAATGAGAATTTAGCTATTTGAGAGAGCAATGTGAGTGAGAGGTGCTTCGGCGCATGCAGCCAGGAGAAAGGAATTCTAATTTATATTCATCCCAAGGACACAACGGCCACTGGCTGCAAAAGGCATGTTTTTTTTTAAGGGGCATTACGTCCACACAAAGGTTGATGCTGCCGGGAAATTCAAGGCATTATCAATTGCTTGTCAAATTGTGAATTAGAGACTGAAGTGTGTGCAGCACGAGGAAAAACGAAAGCAGAGCTCATGCCTTTTTCAAGCAACTTTTTTCAAATCATTGTTAGTTGCTTCATGCAGCCTTCGAATGTAATAGAAATCTAAACATATAGCCCAACGTTTGTATCACAACTAAAGTTGCATAAATAACTCTAAATTAAGCATATAGGAGGACCTGTTTCTTTGTTTCCGTTCAACACGCAATAGCTGCATATTGCAAAAATCGTTTGGAGAAAATATAATTGTATTTTATTATGCTATGTTCAATTGTATTCTTCATATTATAAAATAATGCCACAGAATTCTATGCAAATCTTTTCTGCTAAATGAATGAGTGTAGCCTACAGCCTTATGGCATAGCCAGATCGGAGCATAACATTAGAACAACTGAGTATTCTGTTCTTCTGAAATAGACTACATTTTCTTCATATCATGTTTCTTTAGACCTGTCTAAAATAAGGGATTTATTGTGAAGGTGTAGACTATATTACATGGATCTATTCGACTTTTTAAAATGTAGATGTTCCAAAGGTCTGCATCAGTGGTTTGTAGGCTTAGTGTGGAAGTCAGGAGATGCTAAATGTGTTTGTTGATTAACGGTCAATTACCGTGAAAACGGCAGTTATTTGTTTGACAATCACCGGCTGACAAAATGTCATGATCGCCACATCCCTAAGTGGGACAGCATTCCACAGGCTACAATCAACAGCCTGCTCAACTCTGTGTGAAGGAGATGTCGCGCTGCATGAAGCAAATGGTGGTCACACCAGATACTGACTGGTTTTCTGATCCATGCACTTCTTGTTTTTTTCCTGTGACCAACAGATGCATATTAGTATTCAGAGTCATGTGAAATCCATAGATTAAGGCCTAATGAATTGATTTCAATTGGCTAATTTCCTTGTATGAACGAATAGTAACTCAGTAAAATCTTTGAAATTATTGCATGTTGTGTTTTTTATATTTTTGTTCAGTGTATGGTGTCTAATATTTTGGTAGATCTGAAGAGAGACAGGTCCCTAACCCCTCTCTCTGTCCCCAGACCCTTCAGAGCTGGGCCAGTCTCTGGCCCCAATCACTGAGGAGCGAGCCTCTCGCACCCTGTACCGCATCAGCCTGCTGCGCCGTCTCCGTGAGCACGTCCTGCCTCACCCTTCCCTGGAGGAGCTCCTCCTGCTGGCCCCGCCCAGCTCCGAGCTGCCTGCCTGGTGGAGCACTCCAGCCCATGACCGGGAGCTCATGCTGGGTTCCGCCCTCCATGGCGTCAGCCGCACTGAGCTCTCGGTCTTCCTTGACCCGCAGTTCTCATTCAGCCAGGCCCGCCACGACTACCTCGAGAACCAGCAGAACCAGCCTGCCCCCGCCACTCCCCTCCTCCAACCACAGGCAGAGGAGGGCTCAGTCGTCAAAGAAGAGGAGGGTCTGGACAAGGAGTCCCGCATCCTTGGAGCCTCTGAGGCTCTCGGCCACTCAAATACCCAGATCACACACCTCTCCCGTCCTGATGGGAAGGGCCGAGCCCGGACCGGCTTGGGATGGAAGAAGAGCAGGGGGAGAGGGCCGAGAAGTGGAGGAAATAAAGGAGAAAGAAGTGTAGGAGGGATTTCCGATTCCGACTCTGATTCTGGCTCGTCTACCTCCTCCCAGCGATCAGGCAGCTCTGACGACAGTGGCGACAGTGAAACAGAGAGGGAAAGAGGTGAGTGGGGACTGAGTGATATCGAAGTGTGAGGATTGAGATAAGACAACACACATTGAGGTTTTTTAAATTCTGTTGTCAGCTGCTTTGAAGATGGAGGAAGATGGGGAAAACAGCTTGCTCTCAATGACTCCATCTCAAGATGGTGCGCCACCAGAGTCCCTTACTGACCCATTCAGGGTTGATTGGCCCAAGGTATGTAGGTTGGGGACATGTACAGTCTGCAACTATAGCGTATGGATGGATCCAGATATGTGGATGATGTTTTGGATGCTTGCACATTAGTACTTCAAATACAGTATTAACAGGAAGTTGAATATGAACTGTACAGTAGAAGGGATTGTTGTTTTGGTGAAGTGATTGGCTGGTTTCTCCCTCAGGACCGTGTGTTGATAAACCGGCTGGACAGCCTCTGTACCCTGGTGCTGTCTGGGCAGTGGCCAACAGGGCGGCGCTATGTTTCTGATGCCCAGCTCAACCCAGGCTCTGACGACCTAGGGGCAGTGGATGAGCTCAGCTTTGCACGGCTCATGCGGAAAGGCAACAGCACGCCCGGTGGAGAAGGAGCAGACGGACGGGAATCTGAGTTCACCGTCAAACTCCTGAAGGTGAGATGAGAGGAACACAGAAAAGTTTAATCAATTCTGGTGCTGGGGGACCCACAGAGTGATCAGTATTTTGTTCTAGCCCTGTAATAACACCTGATTCAGCTTTTTAGGCCATTGAAGTACATTGGGATAAAGCTTCTTTGACTGAGGTACAGATGGAATGACTAAATTGTCTTGTCTTTCTCCACCCCCTTTTTTTAACTTCCTACTCTCTTAGGAGGAGGGGCTGAAGCTGACCTTCTCTAAGCATGCCTTGATGTCCAATGGGTCAGGGGGAGAGGGGAGCGGACGCAGGAAGCGTAGGGAACAAGAAGTACACATATATACAATACTAGTGCACGTTGTCATAGTCAGACGTTAAGACTGCTCATAATGCACAGATGTGCAGACAAAGAAACAAACTCTTGAAATCTACGTACTCAAACATTCATGTAATGTTTGCATTTATCATGCCTCATTCATAATCTTCCACCTAGTTGTCAGATCCAGATGGAGCAGTCCCGGTGGTCGATGCCATGACGGGCACAGTGCTGAGTGGGGAGCGAGCCCCTCGCCGCAGAGACCTGCCTAACTGGCTGAAAGAGAACCCAGACTATGAGGTGGAGGGAGACATGTTGGAGGTAGATTTACCTGGAAGAGTATGTCCATGTCTGTCTCTGCCTATGTCTCAATTGAGGCTCTGGCCAGAAGTGCTGCACTTTGTGAGAAATACAGTATCATTTGAGATTTTCACAGTGTCCCGCCACCCCCCCTCAGCTCCTTGTGAACCAGAAGAGGAGGAGGAGGAAGAAGAGGACTGAGAAGACCGCAGCACTGTTGGGCAGTGAGAAGGTTAAGATCATTGATATGAGGACAGGAAAGAAGGTGAGAAATGGCAAAGGATGAATTACATGGGTGCATTGGGATCCTCGGTCAAATATTTATTTGTGGATGTTGATTGCTTAAGGGTGGATTTTCTTTCCCTTTTATTCAGATTGGGGCTACGTATGGACCTATGCTGCAGGATCTGAGTGAGTTTCTGGAGGAGAACCCTGACTGTGCAGTGGCACCAGAATGGGCTGAGATGGTCCAGAGCTCTGTGAGTACCCTTAACTTTTTATAGCACACGTTCGGGCTGGGCGATATGGCCAAAATCTCCTATCCTGATATAGGTCATTTCAAATCCTGATAACGATACATATCACGATATAGCACATTTTCTGTCAATTCAATGAATAAATAGTTTATATAAAATGACCACATGTAAAGGCCTATTTCTTATTACATTTTTTATTATTATAAATAAAAGGTACTTACTCATATTTGATTATTTCTCCTTTTATTTAGAACCTTTGTGCAAATATTCAATTAAGCATGTAACAAAATATGAAATATTAATGTATAAAATCTAAAGGTAAATAGAAAACATTAACTATAGTTCATCTATAAATATATATTTATATTTTTGGGGGCTTGCCTGTTTTGCATGTTATTTTGGCATTAATTAGTTTTATCAATTTGCATTTGGTACCTTGGTTCGAGTGTTAGCACCAACTCACGAAACCCCCGTTTCTCAGCTGTGTATATTGGGACCGTGTCTTTGCAGATGTTCTCTCCTTCCAGCTTCGTGATTCTTAGCCATATGGTGTGCCGCAGGCAAAACCCTCTTGCAACGTTTGAATTGGGGGTTTGATTTGAGTACTCGACTATACTTTTTTGGGTCTCGTCCGTAGACTCTATACTGTTTCACATGATTCTTGCGTAGGTGGTAAAAGATGTTAGTGGTTTGAGTCTGTTGTTGGGACTGGCCTGAGGCATATTTTGCAGAGGACTGTTTTCTGGTCCGTGCCAGACTTCGTACCCAAACCACGTCCATACAACCGAAGTAGCCCCTCTTTTAGGTACGAGCTCTGTCTCCATGCTCTGTGTCACATTCACTCTCCTCCATGTTTGTGTTGCTAATTTCCTTCCACACGTGAACACAAAGTGTTGTCCAATTGACAAAAAATATTGCTGTAAAGAGTGATTTGCGACACAACGAAATAAACGATAGAGCATAATATGAAACGATAGAAAACATCTATTGTGACACGATATATATCGTCATATCACCCAGCCCTAGCACACATCAAGTTCAGTGAATCAGTTCTGCTTCACATTGTAAAATATTTCCAAAATCTGATCCTGGTTCACTCCATTTTGTCCTTCCAGGGCTTTCTGCCAGAAAGCCTCTTCCACCGGCTCCTCTCTGCACGCTCTGTCATCCCCAAGAGAGTCCGCCGCCACCACCACCACCATGTCCCTCAGCCTGCCCCGCTGGAGGACCCAGTCCTGGGCGGAGGTGTAGAAGAGACCCTGGTCTCAGACGGGGCCTACATGATGGAGGACGAAGACTTGGAGAATTCCCCTTTCCTGACTCAAGCTTTTGATGTTAAGATGGAAGGAGGCGACAGCTTGTCACAAGGCGGATACGAGAGTTCTGACAGGGAGGCCCTTTTGGACGACGTCATCATGGCTCAGAAGGACTCAGACTCTTCCTCCAGCTCAGAGGATTGACCAAGCCCATTTAGTCTGATATAGTCCCAGAAAAATCATGTTATTTTCCCTTTCATGTTATTGCTCATTGTTTATTTTTATCATGATATATATTGAATTTTGGATGAATTTGGTTTTTGTTCTTCTTACTCACTTGGTTTATGTAGATTTTTGGAAAGGACCAGGTTTGCACCCAACTCTTTCCATTCCCTTCATTCATGATATTCCCCCTCCCTCCATGACCATCCCCTTGGCACCCTCTACCACACAGTGAGTCCACACCCAACTGTTTCTCAACCCACTGCTCCTCTTCTCCCTCAAACCCATTCCCAGTCTCAGCTTTAAGGGGAGCCCTGCTGTGAATGCATTTGATCAAAGAACCTCCTAGCTAGTCCTCCAGTATAACTGGACGAGAGGACATGCGTACTGAGCAGACCAGAACTTTGCTCCCATGATGCCTGAGTCTGATGTCATAGGCCATTTCTGCTCCCTGTTGAGTCAGTGAACTTGAAGGGGTCCAATTTGTGATGTACATTTTTTCTGGTAGGGTAAAGGTGGTGGTGGGGGGGGTACCGGTATATAAGTTACTGATCCAGTGCTAGGAAGATGGGTGTATTGTACAATGTAGAACTGGTCAGTTGTGTGCTATGGTGCAAAGATGACCACGATGAGTTAATATTCTTGTTTTATGACCTGAATGTATCTGTGATATGAATAACAATCTACAGTGAAAGCAGCCAAGTCCTCTTGTCCTTGTGTATTTGTGAGAAATAGCTGAACACATGCTGTCAAGAAAAAGCTGTTTTTTCAGGCATTTTCCATGTTCACTTACAATCTTGAGTTTTAAAAAGGATTAAATGAAGATGTATATTTGGGAAAATCGCACGTTTGTGAAGGCGGAAAACAATGCCCCAGGTCGCTGGTTTTCAGGGTTCTGACCGGAAGCGACTTTTTCGTATGCAGGTAAGGAGAATTTATGCAGCAGGTTTGAATAATTAAGGTGGCAGGTTGAGACTTCGGTTAAGGTTGGTGCTTTGTTAACCTACTCCTTCTAGTCACCGGCGTTTTTCAGGGGACACGAACAGTGTAAAGTTGCAATACCAGATATCCATCAAGTGGACATGTGCTCTGACATAAACAAGCATGGTGCTGGTCACAATCTATTTACGTTTATAAGTGGTCACTGGAAAGCAGTCTAAGCGACGAGTTGAATCTGGCGTACCTTATCTGGTGCCTATACTGGAGTGAATTTTCTCCTGCCTTTCAAGCGCCAATGAGACTTTCAGACATGTCTTTAGTGTGAGCGGGCTGCCATGTTTCTTCAATTCTATCAACCCGAAAATTCTATCAATTACCCGCGGCCGGCATGATTGCATAACTGGTTTTCGTTCTGTATGGCTTTATAACAAACCCACTATCTCTCCATCTCAGAAGGTGGCCCTCGCGGGCCGGGCCATCCGGCACGGTTCTTCCCCCCCCGGACGACTAGTTCTCGCGGCACCGAGTGACACTGATATGCTTCGGGCTCCAATTCATGTGCTATAGTTGCAAGTACTGGTATGTATTAGCTCTACTGAATATTCACCCATCCATTAACGTTATATTGAATTATGTTGGGCAATATTTGTTGGGGTTACTTTAAATGGGCAACTCGTTCTTCAAGATGACAATGAAAATAGTGAATAAAGTATATATATTTTGAACAACCCCCTTATTGTTCTATTTTACTTAATTTGATTGTGAATTGTGTGATGTAAATAGCATTATTATGGTATGTTTTGTTATCAAATACATTATTACCGATGATAACCAGTAAATAAGGCCAACGGAATCTAAGTGACGTCATTTCCCCGAATCAAGGAAACCCGGAAACCAAGTGTATCAACTAAAACAATTAATTAGAAAATAAGTGGACCGATGTAGTGCGAGGATGGAGGTAAGAGAGGATAAGAAGCTTAGGAATTTGTAAAAATGTTTTTTTTTTTTTTACTGAAGATTGAGTGTGATTAAGTACTGAACGCCTTGATATTTTGTACCGTCTTTCCACTTTTAATAGCCTTCAGTCTATGCTAAGAATTAGCCACGCCAGGTAGCTTGTTAACCAAAACTTCTCCAACACTCATTTTTGACACGTCCATCATGCTGGTTGTCATTTGTAAAGCTGATGAACAACTATCACAGCTATTATCACACCACGGTTTTACTATGACAATGTTTAGCTAAGTACAGTAGTTATAGCCTCCCTGTAAACAAGGATGTATTCATTACCGCAATACTTAGACAAAACGTTTTCGAAACCTATTCAGTCTGTTGGTGTAATTTAGGTGCTTTCCAGTTTCCACTATCACACCAATCCATTCCTTGATAATCCACGAGGGGGTGTACAGTCGTCTTTTAGGACAATGGTGACACAATTCCAAATTGACTTCTATCCCAACTTCCTAGACATGTTGGATAGGTCTCAGCAGAGTTATATCGACGTCCAGTAGAGTGAGATTTGACGATAGACGTTCCAGCGATATTTCCATCAAACTATTTAATGAGAGAATCCTGTCTGCGATCAAGAGCGTCGAGTCACTTGTGAAATACCACAGTGTACAATCGCAGCAGCAAGATTGACCTGTTGCCACAAGAAAAGGGCAATTTATTTAATATTTACCTAAATACCCATTTGTTTATTTCCCCCTTTTGTACTTTAACTGTTTGCACATCATTATAACACTATATAGACATGACATTTGAAATTTATTTTTCTTTTGGAACTTGAGCGTAATGTTTACTGTACATTTTTGTTTATTTAACTTGCTTTTGCAATGTTTACATGTTTCCCATGCTAATGTGGCCCTTTGAATTTAAATTTATACTTTTGAGGAGATGGGAAATGTATGCGTCGGCAGTGTGCCGAGCATTCTGGAACAAGGAGAGCTCTCCTTCAATTAGTGAATAGCAGTCAATTGGGCACTAGCTCAAAAACCAAACATTAGCAATTTCGTCAGAAGTACAACAATGCAAATCTTTTCCGACATATAAATAACTTGTTCTCTGTGATATCGTATAGCTTTGGAATCGTAACATTACGTACGTTCGAGGAAAATAAGCAGGTTTCTCGAAACCCTGATTTTGAGAAGCGGTGACGATTAGCTTTGCAACCGTGTTGACGCAATATGACAACGTGAACGCGATTGGTCTACAGGCTGCTTGGTGATGCGTTATACGTTCAATTCATTGACCAATGGGATTCCTTTCTCCTCCTTTTTCTAATATATCTGCCTAAAATTAGTGGTCGAGCTTGCTGAGTTGGGACCGAATGAACCATATCAACGTGATTTTGACACATTGCTTATAGCTAGCTAAATATCATACGGGCACATTTAGGTTCTTATGGGGAACAAAGATTGTTCCCATAATTAGTTAAAAATAACAGCAAACGTGAGCTAAATCTGAATGATTCCCTGGAAGCTATCATTAGCATTGTTGGCTAGCCTGCCAGCTAGTTAAGTACTTTAAATTAATTTCGTCAAATACTTAATTAGCTCTCTGATAATGCTGAACAAATCCTTTACTTGCAATGTAATTTTGTAAATCAAAGTTACCTAGCTAACATTTATCAGCTTACATATATTGGTGTACAGCTAGTGGTTAGCAAGCTAGCACGCCAATTAAAGTGAGGCGATTGATTCGTCTCCTTTGGCATGATGGTGCTCTCTAGCTAGTTTGGAGTTCTTATTATAGCTCAGTGGCTAGGAGACTGCATCACAAAGAGCTCACCACTCTTGGTTGTTAAATTGCACAATTTTGATTGGTCTGTCACGATGGATCTTCATTTTTACTCTGACCTCTCTGATGGCACCGATCAGAATGCCGACCAGGAGTTCTTGGAAGCACAGGGTTATAATGGATACGACCCAGTTAACAAGGTATGGGGCCTATTTCTAAACAAAAAAAGAGAGACTATTCACACAACATGAAAACAATGTGTGTTTTGCAGTTTCCGGGAGGCAGTGATACTTACCTCACCATCTCTGGGGCAGGTCATCCTTTTCTCTCCTCTGAGGTGGGTGTCATGATCCTCAAAGCCTGCACACATTCCGCAATGCGTATTATTCACATTGTGCAGTGTATTCACACCGAAAATGTTCATGTAATCGATTTGTCCCATTAACAGTTGTCCTTCTCCTTCTCTCTGTTTAGCAGACATTCCATACCCCCAGTCTTGGAGATGAAGTGTTTGAGATCCCTCCCATCTCCCTGGACCAGGACTCGGCCCTCAGTGTGGGGGACGAGGTGTCCCATTTTGGGGAACTATCGGGGGGAGCAGGGGGTCCTTCTGGGGTTGGAAGCCTGGCGAGGAATGCTGTGGTGGGGGGCAATGACCCCTCCTTTGCCTCCACCTATGTGAACCCAAACTCTCAGGGCCTGGAGCACCTGAGTCTTAGGGTGATGAGCCAGTCTGGAGGGGCGGCCCTGCTCAGCTCAACACTGGGGGTGGTAAGTGGTGTACTTATGAATACTACTAGAAGACTTTCTGCATCAATAATGTTTTTTCAAATTGTAATCCTTTAAGACTTGTGAAAACTCCTGTCTTTGTCTCTCCAGGAACTTGGCCACTCCATTGGCTCCCATTTCAGCAGCTCCTCTCCAATGACCATTGATGTCCCACTTGGTGACATGAATCATGGCCTATTGGGACACAATCAGCTAACCACTATTGATCAATCAGAGTTGAGTGCCCAGCTTGGGCTTGATCTTCATGGCGGGAACATTCTGTCCCGTTCCAAGTCCCCTGACCAGCTGTCTGTCACGCCTTCTCCAGCAGGCTCCCTCCAGGATGATGACATGGATGACTTCAGGGTGAGTGTCTGTCTGTATGTTTATTTATATGTATAGGACTTGTTGGTTTGTCATGTGTTGCTGAAGTCTTGCTAAGTCAACTGATCTGGCCTTGTATCTTTCCCTGTCTCTCTGTCCACTGGTCCCACTGTCACCCAGAAGAGTGTGCTGGTTGACTCTCCAATGTCCCTGTCGGTCTCCCCTGCAATTCTCTCCCACCTCTCCACCATGCCAGGCTCTGCCCCCATGCTCTCCTCCTCCATCTCCCCTGCATTAGTGAGGCGCGGCGGGGGAAAGCCGGCCATGGTGGCCGCTACGGCAGGGCCTGGAGGAGGGAAGAAGGGAAAGAAAAAGAAAGACCCCAACGAGCCCCAGAAACCCGTCTCTGCGTACGCCCTGTTCTTCAGGGACACCCAGGCTGCCATCAAGGGCCAGAACCCTAATGCCACATTTGGAGAGGTGTCCAAGATCGTAGCCTCCATGTGGGACAGCCTTGGGGAAGAGCAGAAACAGGTATACAATACACACTTTTACTAAAAGATATACCGTAAAACTTCAATGAATAACCCAGGTGCTTATTTACAGGGGTGGCAGGTAGTCTAGTGGTTAGTGCGTTGGGCCAGTAACTGAAAGGTTGCTGGATCGAATCCCGAGCTGACACACATTCTGCCCCTGTTAACCCACTGTTCCCCAGTAGGCCGTCATTGCAAATAAAATAAAAATTCTTAACTGACTTGCCTAATTACAGTGCCTTGTGAAAGTATTCAGCCCCCTTGAACTTTGCGACCTTTTGCCACATTTCAGGCTTCAAACATAAAGATATAAAACTGTATTTTTTTGTGAAGAATCAACAAGTTGGACACAATCATGAAGTGGAACGACATTTATTGGATATTTCAAACTTTTTTTAACAAATCAAAACTGAAAAATTGGGTGTGCAAAATTATTCAGCCCCTTTCAGTGCAGCAAACTCTCTCCAGAAGTTCAGTGAGGATCTCTGAATGATCCAATGTTGACCTAAATGACTAATGATGATAAATACAATCCACCTGTGTGTAATCAAGTCTCCGTATAAATGCACCTGCACTGTGATAGTCTCAGAGGTCCGTTAAAAGCTCAGAGAGCATCATGAAGAACAAGGAACACACCAGGCAGGTCCGAGATACTGTTGTAAAGAAGTTTAAAGCATGATTTGGATACAAAAAGATTTCCCAAGCTTTAAACATCCCAAGGAGCACTGTGCAAGCGATAATATTGAAATGGAAGGAGTATCAGACCACTGCAAATCTACCAAGACCTGGCCGTCCCTCTAAACTTTCAGCTCATACAAGGAGAAGACTGATCAGAGATGCAGCCAAGAGGCCCATGATCACTCTGGATGAACTGCAGAGATCTACAGCTGAGGTGGGAGACTCTGTCCATAGGACAACAATCAGTCGTATATTGCGCAAATCTGGTCTTTATGGAGGAGTGGCAAGAAGAAAGCCATTTCTTAAAGATATCCATAAAAAGTGTCGTTTAAAGTTTGCCACAAGCCACCTGGGAGACACACCAAACATGTGGAAGAAGGTGCTCTGGTCAGATGAAACCAAAATTGAACTTTTTGGCAACAATGCAAAACGTTATGTTTGGCGTAAAAGCAACACAGCTCATCACCCTGAACACACCATACCCACTGTCAAACATGGTGGTGGCAGCATCATGGTTTGGGCCTGCTTTTCTTCAGCAGGGACAGGGAAGATGGTTAAAATTGATGGGAAGATGGATGGAGCCAAATACAGGACCATTCTGGAAGAGAACCTGATGGAGTCTGCAAAAGACCTGAGACTGGGACGGAGATTTGACTTCCAACAAGACAATGATCCAAAACATAAAGCAAAATCTACAATGGAATGGTTCAAAAATAAACACATCCAGGTGTTAGAATGGCCAAGGCAAAGTCCAGACCTGAATCCAATCGAGAATCTGTGGAAAGAACTAAAAACTGCTGTTCACAAATGCTCTCCATC
Source organism: Oncorhynchus masou masou (assembly GCF_036934945.1). Lineage (NCBI taxonomy): Eukaryota > Metazoa > Chordata > Actinopteri > Salmoniformes > Salmonidae > Oncorhynchus > Oncorhynchus masou. Next base: position 17,338,350 of record NC_088214.1, read on the forward strand.
CAACCTCACTGAGCTCGAGCTGTTTTGCAAGGAGGAATGGAAAAAAAATTCAGTCTCTCGATGTGCAAAACTGATAGAGACATACCCCAAGCGACTTACAGCTGTAATCGCAGCAAAAGGTGTCGCTACAAAGTATTAACTTAAGGGGGCTGAATAATTTTGCACGCCCAATTTTTCCGTTTTTGATTTGTTAAAGTTTGAAATATCCAATAAATGTCGTTCCACTTCATGATTGTGTCCAACTTGTTGATTCTTCACAAAAAATACAGTTTTATATCTTTATGTTTGTTCAAGGGGGCCGAATACTTTCGCAAGGCACTGTAAATAAAGGTTAAATAACAAAAATTAAAAATGTATTAGTCTATTTTCTAAACGCACACAGCTTATTCGTTGCGCTTTGTGACCCCCTGTAGTTGAGCCGAGCATGTCAAACCACACAGCTGTCTGATCCATGGCAATGATGTTGCTTTCCTTTATCATCTTTTGACAATCTTTACATTACACACTGCAGGAAACTCGTAAACAATTCATTTGAACCCGGCGTTTATTTGAAACCGGAATTTATTTGTTGAAATGACGGAGATGATGCCCGGCTATTAAAAGGGACAGGCGGCTATTTGAGACTGCGTTTCATTGAAGTTTTACGGGACACTTAAAACAATTGAAGGCCATTGTGGATAAAAGGATATACTGTAATTCATGTAAACAGGATTGGTGTTTACTTTTGTCTTCATCTACATAATTATACCCTCCATCACTGTTAGGTGTATAAGAGGAAGACGGAAGCAGCGAAAAATGAGTATTTGAAGGCATTAGCAGCTTACAGAGCCAATCAGCTCTCACAGGTAAAATCTAGTGCTGTCTTTGCTTAGAAGTCGTGTGACAATGTTATATTGAAAATATTGTCATTTCTCAAATGTAATATACTCTAATCTCACCAATTAATTATTTATATATATATATATATAAAATATTTTTTCCCTGTGTTCTCTTTAGCCCTCTATTGAGATGATGGACACGGCCTCTTCACCACCACCTCCAGTGCCTGAGCCAGTGAATGTGGCCCTCCTGGCTCCCACCCGCCCCTCCCGCCTCCCCCAGCACAACCCTGACCAGAATACCATCACCAACATCTGCACCTCCAACATCATTCTGGACGTCCCCCAGGTCACCACACGCTCCCGCACAGGGGCTCACAAGCCCCTCACCCTGGGCCCCACAGCCACCCCGACCCTGATCCCAAACATCACAGCCACCCTGACCCCCACCATCACCAAGATCATCATCTCCAAACAGATGCTCCAGGCCGGGGCTCAGCTTCACCAGATCCCCACCTCCATGGTGACTGTGCTCCCTGGCGGTGTGCGCACCCTGCTGCCCTCAGCCCCACGCCAGCCCCCACCTCTGCAGCAGATGCAGCATGCCCCTCCTCCCCCGCGGCTCCAGCAGATGGTACACTCCCCAGCCCCGCCTCCCCTCCAGGCCAAGCCCAGAGGAAGTGCTGGACCTGGGATTCCTGTGTCCATCACCGCGACACCTCCCCCTCCACTACAGATCACGATAGTCCCTGCTTCTTTGCAAGCAGACGCATCCTTGCCCATTATTGTTACGACAACAGCAACCGCCAACTCAATTTGTGTCACCAATTCCACTGTACCTACATCTGCTTACTCCACCCCTACAGTGGCTCTGCAATTGGCAAAGTCCACTGACTTGACGGCCAGTGCAGATGAGGATGCGGTTACGGAAGAGTTCACGTCAGGAGAGGTAGGCTGAGGTTTTTCTTTGTAAATTGACCCAATGTGCATGTTAAATATGCTTGGTGTTTCAATCATCAACTTTTCCCTATTTTTCTTCAGATGGAAATGGAGTTCAATGTGTCACCAGGTGCCACTGATGTGGCTTCTGGCCCTCTGACTATGTGTGTGCGCGCAGGATGCACCAATCCTGCAATAGAGAGCACCGACTGGGACAAAGAGTACTGCAGCAATGAATGTGTCGCCACTCACTGCAGGTGTGTGGGTTTGTATGTGTTCCTTTATTTCTGTGAGGAAGGTTGATGTTGTTTTTGGGACATTTAAATGAAAGTGGTGTTGGAGTAGAACAGGGAACATGTTAACTGACTTAAACACTTGTCTCCTTTCTCTCCTTCAGGGATATCTTCATGGCCTGGTGCTCCATCAGGAATCACAACACCATGGTTGTCAAGTAAAGACCGGTATTACCCAGACAAAGGGAGGAATGTGTCTTGTTGGGTTGAGTGAGAACCGGCCCACGGTAGACCAATTGGGGCGAGAGGAAAAGATGGAGTTCGGAGGGGAAAAGAAAAGCACAGTGTACCACGAAGCGATCCATTGGAAATCATTTATGAACATTACACATGGGATTCATTTACAAATTCATGGATTGTTGAGACAGTGGCCGAGATGTTTTTGTTTTATTGTTTGGACGTGCATACCTTTAACAGGTCTAGTCACACTGATAGTGTTAGAGGATGTAGCCCATATGAAGGGACCTAAAGTCATAGTGGGATTCCAAAGGGTACATTGGAACACAGTGCCACTAGTTGTGACAAAGCTCCATTTGATAGGTTCATTGAAATCAGGTTTGACAGAGAAATTTAGGATACAAGATTTTTTTGTGATCCATGGCAGCCAAAAGCTTAATAAAGTGTGCTATCTTAACTATTTGGATAAACATATATTTGATACCCACCTTCTCTTTTTTGGGGGGGTTGCCTTGAGGTCCTTGAAAAACATTTGTCAGTGTCTCTTCTTTTTAGAGAAACAGAATCAGGAAAATACAAAACATTTCAGTGAAACTGAAAATATGTGATTTGGAGTAGTGTATCATACAATTCTCTTGTTTTCTTTTTACATTTAGTTTAGTGGCCTCTAGGGCCAATACTCTTACTTTTTCATTACTGTGAAGGAAATGTTCACTGTGTCCGTGGTGAGTAAACATCAGCAGAAATCAAGGTCAATTTGTTATTACATTTTTAATAAAAGAGCAATGAAGATAAGGAGCTCAAACTCTGGTCTCATTTATTGTGAGTAGCGGTGAATAGCGTGTTTCAGTGCTAAAGGGGATGCTTCAATCAAATCAGACAGAACAACAGACAGCATTTCAGTAAGTCATTTCTGAGCCTCACTGTATAATGCATTTCCTTTATACATCCTTTACAATGGACAATAAGCAATAGTTAAATACACTATTTTTACATAAACAAAACATTAAATCAAAATACTATGGAGTCATGTCAACATTTTAATATAAAAGAAACCTGAGACAACGGTACATTTGGTTCACTGCTTGGTGAATAGTGTCATAAACATCATTTACACCTTGTGCTAACGTGTTCTGTGATCTGATCAAGGTTCGTCGCTGGTATTATTATTATTACAATTTGTCTCTTATCCTTCCACTGTGTCCACATTGTGACCAGATTAGCTGGTGCATCCCTGTATGCAAAATATTTTACAGATATTCTTTCAAAATCATGAATTTCTTTTAAGACAATCGCTTACAGTATGCCATTAGTCCTGCGTTTCCCAAACTCAGTCCTGGGGACCCCAATGGGTGCACAATTAGCTTTTTGCCCTAGCACTACACAACTGACTCAAATAATCAAGTTTTGATTATTTGAATCGGCTGTGTAGTGCTTGGACAAAAAGCTAATTGGGGTCCCCAGGACTGAGTTTGGGGAACACTGCGTTAGTCAATGGTGCTTCCTGTAACCAAATTTAAAGGCCTGTATAATGATGATTTAAATGGTTTGACAATCATGATATGTTTACACTTGATATCAATGGGCTCCCGACATCTGGCAGTGATTGGTAGTCCCATAGGGCGGCACACATTTGGCCAGGGTAGGCATTCATTGCATTCATTGTAAATAAGAATTTGTTCTTAACTGACTAGGCAAGTTAAAATGAAGGTTAAATAAAATATCCAGACAATGGGTTCTTGACTACCTCTGGAGGTTGTCAGGAAGATCAGATCACAATGTGTCTTGTCTTATCTACACTGCTCTAAAAATGTGAGCACAATCAGAATGTGGGCAAGATCAGGACAAAGGGCACATGTTAGCACCAGGTAGAAACAGGGTTAAAGTAGGACCACTACCGGGTCTCTATAATTGTGACTCTACTGGGAGGATCTATGCGGAAGAGGCCGAATCCAAGTCACAGTCTGGCTGAGCTGAGCCTTGAACTGGTGTAGCTGGGTCAGTTTCATACCCACTTGAGAAAAAGTGATGGTTCCCTGCCAATCTGTTGCCCTTCAGGGAATTGGTGATCTCCCTCTTCATCATGTTGTGGTAGGCAAACCGATTGCCCTTGTGTGTGATGCTCCAGGATTCATTTTTGAGGCCCTCAGTCGCCTAGCATTAAATGCTCTGGTAGGGCACAACTATATCCCAGTAGCTCACGGCCTACACCTCCCAGTAATGTCTCCCAGAGGAGTAGCACTGGGTGGTGAGAACCTTAGGTGCTTTGTCAAAGTGGGGGAGGGACAGTTTCTAACTCCACTCTCCACAGACTGGAGGTCAGTGGTGGAAAAAGTACCCAAATCTCATACTTGAGTAAAAGTAAAGTTACCTGAATAGAAAATGACTCAAGTAGAGGTGAAAGTCACCCAGGAAAATACTACTTGAGTAAAAGTCTAGAAGTATTTGGTTTTAAATATATTTAAGTATCAAAAGTAAATGTTGCTAAAATATACCTAAGTATCAAAAGTAAAAGTAAGAATAATTGAAAATTCCTTATATTAAGCAAACCTGATGGCACCTTTTTTTTATATACAGATAGCCAGGGTCACACTCCAACACTCAGACGTTTAAAAACAAAGCATTTGTGTTTAGTGGGTCCGCCAGATCAGATGCAATAGGGATTACCAGGGATGTTTTCTTGATAAGTGTGTGAATTGGACCATTTTCTGTCCTGCTAAGCATTCAGAATGTAATGAGTACTTTTGGGTGTCAGGGAAAATGTATGGAGTAAAAAGTACATAATTTCTTTAGAAATGTAGTGAAGTAAAAGTTGTCAAAATATAAATAGTGAAGTACAGATACCCTAAAAAATGACTTAGGTAGTACTTTAAAGTATTTGTACTGCTGGAGGTCCAGGGGCACATTGAGAAAATGACTGGCTGAGTCTATGTCCAGATTCAAGGCACCTAAGAAGACAAATGGACACAGATCAGTGACAAAAACTGATTACGTTGGGCTCCTCTGATGTCTGCATTTCGATGGCCCTTTGGTGAATTTTAAACCATGAATTCTGTAAATAACTACATCACATCTCTTATTACCATACAGTAATGTGGCAGGTAGCCTCGTGGTTAGAGAGGTGAGCCTGGAACGGGAGGGTTGCTAGTTTGAATCCTGGGACGGACAGGACAGATTTGGTGGGAAGTGAGCTGGCAAACTGAGGATTGCTGGTATAAAATCCTAGATGCCATTTCCTGCCATTGTGCCCTTGAGCAAGGCACTTAATCCCCCACAACAACAGCACCCTGGGTGGCCAGTGTGGCAACCCCCCTCACTGCCAAAAACCCTGTGTGTGTCTTTCATGGGGGGTTGGAAGTCAAATTTTGGTTGGACCTTAATTGACCAGTAAAGTAATCTTAAACAAATAATCTTATAAAAGGAAATAAATATGTAATTACCTATTTATGACTACAGTACCAGAATATTAAAGCTTGATTATCTACAAAGAGCAACATTTTAACCTGCCATGGAGGAGTAGACATTGTGGAAGAGAGTCTGCCGTTTCTTCAGTGTATCTGTGAAATTCTGATTTTAAACAGAGGAACTATAGGCTACGATGTAGAAAAAAAAAATCATCAGACAGACAAAACCACCTACACATACCTGCACACACATCTGTGCACACACTCAGGCATACAGGCACGCGCTCACACATACACCTAGCCGAAGTCCAAGTGTATGCAGGTCAATGATTGACAATGTTATTTGGGGTAGGTAAGAGAGCAATGACTCCTGATGATGCAAGAATGCGATATTCAAATTCTAGACCATGATAGAGGACAATGAATCAGAGGCCCAGCAGCACCACAGTAACTGTTCATTCTGGAGTTATTGGTATTAGAGGTCCGCCTCTGTGCACAAAGAAAGAAAACTATGAATCTCAAAATAAATCAAAAACACTAAAAGCATTAGAGGGAGTATACACTGAACAAAAATAGAAACGCAACATGTAGTGTTGGCTCCATGTTTCACGAGCTGAAATAAAAGATCCCAGAAATTTTCCATTCTAACAAAAGCATATTCTTTCTCAAATGTTGTGCATAAATTTGTTTACATCCCTGTTAGTGAGCATTTCTCCATTTCCAAGATAATCCATCCACCAAGAAGCTGATTAAACAGCATCATCATTACACAGGTGCACCTTGTGCTGGGGACAATAAAAGGCCACTAAAATGTGCAGTTTTTTCACACAATACTATGCCACAGACATCTCAAGTTTTGAGAGAGTATGCAATTGACATGCTGACTGCAGGAATGTCCACCGGAGCTGTTGCTAGAAAATTGAATGTTAATTTCTCTATCATAAGCCACCTCCAACGTTGCTTTAGAGAATTTGGCAGTCTGTCCAACTGGCCTCAAAACCGCAGACCATGTGTGTGGGGTCGTGTGGGTGAGCAATTTGATCTAATCTGATCTAATCTCAAATATGTGACATGATTCTTACATTAAGGCTAGAAGAGCCTGTTTGTGTTTGCTCTCTTTTTTCTCCAATAAACCCAGGGATTTCTACCGTGCATACCTGCCTGGAAGTGTACTCCTTTTATGAGAAAGTCACCTCCCCTTACTCCACCACACCACATTTATTCTTGTTGAAATATGGTAAAAGAATTTGTTTTGTTAACACACAGTCAGTTTTCTCCCCAGAACATTGGACGTCAAGATGATGAGGTTCATCTGATTCTTGTCCAGACATGGAGCAGTAGTATCTCAGCACCTCATCCTCATGCTCAGGGTATCTCCTCTTGTTCAGGTGTCCTAGGGGTTTGACCAGAGGATGTCTCAAGTAGGCAGGGAGCTGCAGGTGATGCTGGACATGCTCCTGCCACAGCGACACCTCACACTTCAGACACGTCTTCAACGCCAGGCTCTGTTTCTCTGGACAGCAGTCACAATACACACTTAGTCCTCTTAGCCTTCAATGAAATCAGAAATCAATCAAGTAAACCTGCAATATGTAATTTTTTGGGCAACCCAACCAAATTCACATAGAAATACAGGTTATAGATCTGTCATTCGCATTGAAAGCAAGTCTAAGAAGCTGTAGAGCTGTTCTACAGTGGCTTTGGAAATTATTCAGATCCCTTGACTTTTTCCACATTTTGTTACATTACAGCCTTATTCTAAATAAATAAAAAATCCTCAGAAATCTACACACAATACCCCATAATGACAAAGCAAAAACAGTTTTTTTGCAAATAAAAATAAAATAGAAATACCTTATTTACACAAGTATTCAGACTCGAAATTGAGCTCAGGTGCATTCTGTTTCCATTGATCATCCTTGAGATGCTTCTACAACTTGGAGTCCACCTGTGGTAAATTCAATTGATTGGACATGATTTGACACACCTGTTTAAATAAGGTCCCACATTTGACAGTGCATGTCAGAGAAAAACCAAGCAATGAGGTCGAAGAAATTCTCTGTAGAGCTCTGAGACAGGATTGTGTCTGGGGAAGGTTACCAAAAAATGTCTGCAGTATTTAAGGTCCCCAAGAACACAGTGGCCTCCATCATTCTTAAATATAAGAAATTTGGAACCACCAAGACTCTTCCTGGGGCTGGCTGCCCGGCCAAACTGAGCAATCGGGGAGAAGGACCTTGGTCAGGGAGGTGACTAAGAATCCGATGGTCACTCTGACAGAGCTCTAGAGTTCCTTTGTCGAGATGAGAGAACCTTCCAGAAGGACAACCATCTCTGCAGCACTCCACCAATCAGGCCTTTATGGTAGAGTGGCCAGATGGAAGCCACTCCTCAGAAAAAGGCACCTAAAGACTCTCAGACCATGAGAAACAAGATTCTCTGGTCTCATGAAACCAAGATGGAACTCTTGGGCCTGAATGCCAAGTGTCACTTCTGGAGGAAACCTGGTACCATCCCTACAGTGAAGCACGGTGGTGGCAGCATCATGCTGTGGGGATGTTTTTCAGCGGCAAGGACTGGGAGACTTGTCAGGGTCGAGGCAAAGATGAACGAAGCAAAGCACAAAGAGATCCTTGATGAAACCATGATCCAGAGCACTCAGGGCCTCAGACTGGGGCATAGGTACACCTTCCAACAGGACAATGACAAGTCTCTGAATGTCCTTGAATGGCCCAGCCAGAGCCCAGACTTGAACCAGATCAAACATCTCTGGAGAGACCTGAAAATAGCTGTGCAGCTACGCTCCCCATCCAACCCAACAGAGCTTGAGAAGATCTGCAGAGAAGAATGTGAAAAACGTCTCAAATACAGGTGACTTGAGGCTGTAATCGCTGACAAAGGTGCTTCAACAAAGTACTGAGTAAAGGGTCTGAATACTTATGTGAATGTACTATCAGTGTATGGTATTTGTTTTAAATATAAAATAGCAACATTTTCTAAAATACTGTTTTTGCTTTGTCATTATGGGGTATTGTGTGTAGATTGATGAGTGGGGGGGAAAGCAATGTTATCAATTTTAGGATAAGGCTGTAACCTGTAGCTTCCAATACTCTACTCAGCAAACTGGATGCAGTTTATCACAGTGCCATCCGTTTTGTTACTAAAGCACCTTATAACACCCACCACTACGACCTGTATGCTCGAGTCGGCTGGCCCTCGCTACATATTCGTTGCCAGACCCACTGGCTCCAGGTCATCTACAAGCCCATGCTAGGTAAAGCTCCGCCTTATCTCAGGTTAACTGGTCACGATGGCAACACCCACCCGTAGCACGCGCTCCAGCAGGTGTATCTCACTGATCATCCCTAAAGCCAACACCTCATTTGGCCGCCTTTTGTTCCAGTTCTCTGCTGCCTGTGACTGGAACTAATTGCAAAAATCGCTGAAGTTGGAGACTTTTATCTCCCTCACCAACTTCAAACATCTGCTATCTGAGCAGCTAACCGATCGCTGCAGCTGTACATAGTCTATCGGTAAATAGCCCACCCAATTTTACCTACCTCATCCCCATACTGTTTATATTTATTTACTTTTTTGCTCTTTTGCACACCAATATCTCTACCTGTACATGACCATCTGATCATTTATCACTCCAGTGTTAATCTGCAAAATTGTAATTATTCGCTAACCTCCTCATGCCTTTTGCACACAATGTATATAGACTCTCTTTTTTTTCTACTGTGTTATTGACTTGTTAATTGTTTACTCCATGTGTAACTCTGTGTTGTCTGTTCACACTGCTATGCTTTATCTTGGCCAGGTCGCAGTTGTAAATGAGAACTTGTTCTCAACTAGCCTACCTGGTTAAATAAAGGTGACAAAATTTCACACAAACTGAAATTTGGCAAACTATTACAATTTTAGCAACCAGGAAATGGCGGAGCAATTTCTATAAAGTGCATCTTTAATCAAATGGATAGTCATGACACAGTCATACCAAGGCAACCAAACCAATCTAGTGACAGATATATCAAGACACAAGACAGAAGTCTTGGCAAAAGTATGAAACCAGAACAGTGAACAAAGAGAGGAGCACCTTCAGGTGTTCTCTTTAGCCCTCTGTGATGTTAGCCAGGGGTAGCATAGCATTCCTGGACCCTAATGATGGCCCCGCAGTATGAGCAGTGGAAGGGCATATCCGAGGCGAAGTCTATCACGCCCTCCAGATGCACCATACAGTAGCTGTGCCCACAGGGAAGCTTGCGCCAGTCCTTATGTCCTGGCACACTGGGCATATCAGCATCACCTCCAGCTGGGTTCTCCTTGAGGGAGGAATGGTACATTTATTGTCCATCTTGCTCCCTTCCTGTTGTTCAAAGACGATTGGAGCAGAAGGCAGAAATGTGGAGTGTAATCCCAGAGAGTTCAATGTTGCCTGTTTCAATGGTAGCCACATGCTGAAGTGAATGACATGTTGACACAGTAGGTAATGAGCCCTGGGAAGGTCTGTGCAACTAAATCAAACAAAATAACCTCCCTATAAGGTCGTCCATGAGTCCTTGCCTGTGTGTATTTCTCTGGGAGAGTCTCAGTTGGATACTCCTCACATCCTCTGTCCTTGCCTCCTTCTAAAAACCAATTGGAGAAGGTCCGAGTGGAGAGACCTCTGCCTTTCTCATCCAATGAGTTTTGAAGAGGCGGGGAGAGAGGACGCAAGGAGTGTGAAATTGAGATTCTCCCTCTCTCGGTGTGCAATTCAAGCATTCAAAATTGAAAGCAAAGCTCACTCATATGTTGCAAAATGCATGACACTGGCTGTATTTCTGTATTTCGAAAGTAATACATCTTGAAAACTTCTCTCTGACATACAAAATATTGGGACGATATCAACAATGAACTAATGAAACAAATACCTAAAGATGGTTTTTGGGTGGAATTTTCCTTTAACCCTTACCATTTTAAACTTCAACGGGGCAGGGATGTCCCAAGGAAACTGGATAGCAAGGACCAGTTATGACATCTTTGTGGCTGGAATTTTTGAATATGCTATAGAATAGAATATGCTACTGTAACATACATTAACTTTTGGAACAAAGGGAACCGAGACTGACACATCAGAAGTGTCTGGTTGTGTGAATGTTTAAAAGTCATTAGTCAAACCAAAAATACAGGTGATGTCTTTTATTGCCAGACAAAGGGCCAACTTGTGGCTGTGATTGTGTAACAATCAGGAATTCCCACAAGATTACTACAGTACTTACCAAAATCCATATAATAAAACACAGACCTTTGATGAGTATTTCCACACAGATTACAAAAACTATTTTCCAGTAAAACATGTTTGTTTTTTAATTGGATCACAGATTACAGCATTTTTGGTTAGAATTGAATACAATTAGTTGACAAAGAAAGCTATGAAGTAATATATTTCTTATATCTTCAGAAAATAAGCCAGAGACATCAGCTATAATTGCATAATACATATGAAATAACTTCTCACTACACATTAAAAGGAAACATAATTCCCATTTTGAACTAAGTCATGTGTTTTTAGAGAAACTTCTCTACTTCTATAAAGGAAAAAGTAAGGAGGATGTTTCCCTGACAAAAACAGCAATACGGATAAAAAAGAATGAGAGAACGTTGCTGCATTACTAAAGTATTTGGCATAATGGTTTAGTAAGAGTTAGAGATAAAAGTATCAACTTCACACCCATCTCTAAAACAATTTATAAACAAAGATACAAAAGGAACAATCTGTTGGTATTTACAACAAAGTGATGATATGTATCATGAACACAGATCGTGGTCTGAAAATAATCTCAAACTAATCTCAGCCCAGATCCCTTGTGTTTTGTCCAACAAAATACAGTGTAAAGACCTAGAGACAGATTTCCAGACCCAGATTAAAGGAATAATTTTGGCATTGAAGTCTCATCTACTTCCCCAGAGTTAGATGAACTGATGGATACCATTTTTATGTCTCTGCATATACAGTTGAAGTCAGAAGTTTACATACGCCATAGCCAAATACATTTAAACTCAGTTTATCGCAACTCCTGACATTAAATCCTAGTAAAAATTCTGTTTCAGGTCAGTTAGGATCAACACTTCATTTTAAGAATGTGAAATGTCAGGATAATAGTAGAGAAAACTATTTATTTCAGATTTGATTTCTTTCATCACATTCCCAGTGGGTCAGAAGTTTACATACACTAAAATTACTATTTGGTAGCATTGCTTTTAAATTGTTTAACTTCTGTCAAACGTTTCAGGTAGCCTTCCACAAGCTTCCCACAATAAGTTGGGTAAATTTTGGCCCATTCCTCCTGACAGAGCTGGTGTAACCGAGTCAGGTTTGTTGGCTTCCTTGATCGCACACTTTTTCAGTTCTGCCCAGTTCAGTTCAAGGCTTTGTGATGGCCACTCCAATACCTTGACTTTGTTGTCTTTAAGCCATAACTTTGGAAGTATGCTTGGGTTCATTGTCCGTTTGCAAGACCCATTTGCGACCAAGCTTTAACTTCCTGACTGATGTCTTGAGATGTTGCTTCAATATATCCACATAATTTTCTTTCCTCATGATGCCATCTATTTTATGAAGTGCACCAGTCCCTCCTGCAGCAAAGCACCCCCACAACGTGATGCTGCCACCCCGTGCTTTACGGTTGGGATGGTTTTCTTCGGCTTGCAGGCACCCCCTTTTCCCTCCAAACACAACAATGGTCATTATGGCCAAACAGTTCTATTTTTGTTTCATCAGACCAGAGGACATTTCTCCAAAAAGTACAATCTTTGTCCCCATGTGAAGTTGCAAACCGTAGTCTGGCTTTTCTATGGCGATTTAGGAGCAGTGGCTTCTTCCTTGCTGAGCATCCTTTCAGGTTATGTTCGATATAGGACTCGTTTTACTGTGGATATAGATACTTTTGTACCCGTTTCCTCCAGCATCTTCACAAGGTCCTTTGCTGTTGTTCTGGGATTGATTTGCACTTTCGCACCAAAGTACGTTCATCTCCTACCTGAGCGGTATGACGGCTGCGTGGATCCATGGTGTTTATACTTGAGTACTATCGTTTGTACAGATGAACGTGGTACCTTCAGGCGTCTAGAAGTTGCTCCCAAGGATGAACCAGACTTGTGGAGGTCTACAATTTTTTCCTAAGGTCTTGGCTGATTTCTTTTGATTTTCCCATGATGTTAAGCAAAGAGGCACTGAGTTTGAAGGTAGACCTTAAAATACATCCACATGTACACCTCTAATTGACTCAAATGATGTCAATTAGCCTATCAGAAACATCTAAAGTCATGACATTTTCTGGAATTTTCCAAGCTGTTTAAATGTACAGTCAACTTAGTATATGTAAATTTCTGACCCACTGGAATTGTGATATAGTGAATTATAAGTGAAATAATCTGTCTGAAAACAATTGTTGGAAAAAATACTTGTCATGCACAAAGTATATATCCTAACTGACTATAGTTTGTTAACAATAAATTTGTGGAGTGGTTGACAAACTAGTTTTAATGACTCCAACCTAAGTGTGTCAACTTCTGACTTCAACTGTTTATTCAAAATGATGTGGACATCCCTTCAAATCAGTGGATTTGGCTATTTCAGCCACACGTGTATAAAATCAAGAACACCGCCATGCGATCTCAATAGACAAACATTGGCAGTAGAATGGCCTTACTGAAGAGCTCAGTGACTTTCAACATGGTACCGTCATAGGATGCCACCTTTCCAGCAAGTCAATTTGTCAAATTTCTGCCGTACTAGAGCTGCCCCGGTCAACTATATGTTCTTATATTATGAAGTGGAAACATCTAGAAGCAACAACGGCTCAGCCGCGAAGTGGTAGGCCACACAAGCTCACAGAATGGGACCGCCGAAGCACGTGAAAATCGCCTGTTCTCAGTTGCAACACTCACTACAGAGTTCCAAACTGCATCTGGAAGCAACGTCAGCACAAGAACTGTTAGTCGGGAGCTTCATGAAATGGGTTTCCATGGCCGAGCAGCCGCACACAAGCCTAAGATCACCATGCGCAATGCCAAGCGTTGGCTGGAGTGGTGTAAAGCTCGCCACCATTGGACTCTGGAGCTGTGGAAACACGTTCTCTGTAGTGATGAATCACACTTCACCATCTGGCAGTCCGACAGACGAATGTGGGTTTGGCGGATGCCAGGAGAACGCTACCTGCCCCAATGCATAGTGCCAACTGTAAAGTTTGACCATCTCATTCCGATATAAACGAGCAGGTGTCCATATACTTTTGGTCATGTAGTGTATTTTCGCAAGCCAATTCTAACTAGCGTTAGAGCAATGACCGGAAATCTGTTATCTACTAGCAGTTACTATAGACTTCCAGTCATTGTGCTAGTTAGCAACTTCCTTCAAACTGAATGCAGAGTCATAAAAATGGTATCCATGAGGTCATCTGACTCTCTGGAAGTAGATAAAGGGCTTCAATGCCAAAATCCTGAAGAGTCTCTTTAAGCCTAGTCCAGCATGCGCAATAGAAAAACTCCATTGAAATAACTTTTTGGTTTAAAATTAAGCATAATCTGTGTCTGGAAAACAGGCCCTTACTGTATTAGAACATTATGGCTGTCAACAACATCAGTGTCCACTGAAGCTTACACTCTGATGATCATTCTGGACAATCCAAACCTGATTGCAATTTACCATCATAGCACCTTATCAAAAATAACCAACATGGTTGGTTATAATGAGGAATGGACATTCAGTAGTTTCAGTTAGAGGTAGGACAGTTTTGTAAGGTGACCTACAAAAGGCTGCTCATGCTTTTAGCACAGTTGTCTTTCGCCGGAAAATGTGCTATTTCGCTGTCGCTCCCAAGTGATCAATGCTGTGTTTCTCAAGATTCCGGAAGATTCTGAAGCTCTTGGAGCAGAAGGAGCAGGTGAAAGGTCTCTCACCAGTGTGAAAGCGCAGATGAGCCTTCAGATTGTCCCTGAGACGAAAGCTCTTCCCACACTGGGGGCAGCTGTGAGGTCTCTGCCCTGTATGGAACCGTTCGTGCCTGCGGAGGCTTTTCCGCAGGGCGAACGTTTTGGAGCACTGGGAGCAGGAGTAGGGCTTCTCACCGGTGTGGAAGCGCTCATGCCTCCTCAGGATCTTCCTGCGCTTGAAGCGCTTCCCACAGATCTTGCAGCAATGGGCGCGGCTTGAGGAGAGGACCCCTTGCAGCCGCCAGACACCGTTCCCACACTGAGTGAAGCAGCAGAGGCGTCGGCCCGTGTGGAGGCCTTGGTGGGTCTTGAGGTCCTTTGGCATGGGGAACCTCTTGTTGTCATGACAGTTGCTACCATTAGCCTTCTTCCCTCCAGAGTTCTTTCTTCCGGGCACCAAAAGCAGGTTCACCAGCTGGACAGAGCAAGGCCTCGTCAACTTCTGCTCCAAGGAGGTCTGGTCCAGCTTGAAGTCCACCATCTTCTTCTTTGTCTGGTCCAGCTTGAAGTCCACCTTCTTCTTCTTTGTCTGGTCCTGCTTGAAGTCCACCTTCTTCTTCTTTGTCTGGTCCAGCTTGAAGTCCACCTTCGTCTTCTTTGTCTGGTCCAGCTTGAAGTCCACCTTCTTCTTCTTTGTCTGGTCCAGCTTGAAGTCCACCTTCTTCTTCTTTGTCTGGTCCAGCTTGACGTCCACCTTCTTCTTCTTTGTCTGGTCCAGCTTGACGTCCACCTTTTTCTTCTTTGTCTGGTCCAGCTTGAAGTTCACCTTCTTCTTCTTTGTCTGGTCCAGCTTGACATCCACCTTTTTCTTTGTTAGAGCAGAGGGAGCATTTGTTACACCCATAAATTTCAACTTACTCTTAGCCTGTACAGGAACCAAAGCACCATCTGAGGAGGATGGGCTGTAGGCTGTCCCTTTGGCGGTGCTGTAACTGGCCTGCTGGGGCTCCATCTGGGTAGGCTTTTCTTTACATGTAGGCTGTCGTGTTATGTCCTCCTCTGCCTTTGGGACCATTTGGCAGATGACTTTAGTCTCACATTCTATGTTGATTCCATTCTCAGTTTCTGTCTTGAGGGGCTGGGGTTTCTGCTTAGTTGGGGAGCTTTGAACAGGAACATAAAGGTGGATTGGATCCACAGTGGCTGGAGGACAAAAAATAAAATAGTTGTTAAATAGTACCCTCAACCCTTTATATACAAAGAGTTTATAGCAAATATATTTCAGTGTTTATAGCTTCACTACTACCTCCTAGAATAAATGTTTTTTTTTTACCAGAATAGATCACTTGTTCTTCTTCTGGCTCAGTGGTTGTTGAAGATTTTGTTTCCAGACTAATCCCCTCCACCATCTCCACAACCTGATGACAAGCCAAAAAGACAACTCCTTAGGTTCTGTAATACAGGTGTCAGCTAATCAAATTAGCTTGAAGCCTACAAGTCAAAGGGCATTAGTCCTAGTAACAAACAACAAACACATCGTATGGTTCACAATGAAGCCCTTTATCTACTTACCCACAGTCAGATGAACTCGTGGATACCATTTTTATGTCTCTACATCCAGCATGAAGGAGGTTTGAGGTAGTTCTGTGAGCCAATGCTAATCAGCATTAGCACAATGACTGGAAGTCTATGGTAACAGCTAGCATGCTAGTTAGCAACTTCCTTCAAAATGCACATATAGACATAAATTATACGAGTTCAGCTGACTCGAAGGAAGTAGATAAAGGACTTCATTGCCAAAATCACAATGTATCCCTTTAACCCAAACAACTCAGTGACCTTCTCTTCTAGAACAGAGCACTTGAGTTCAGCAGGCTGATTAGCCTTCAGCAGGGGGATATGATGTGCAGGACCCTCCTCCTCATTGCTCCCATTCAAAGAACCACTGCCTCCCTCCAAGGACAAGCACTGTTTTGGGTCTGGAGAATGCATGGGAAAGGGGAGGGGTAGAAAGCAAAGCACACAAAGATTCCATTTGTTAGACAGCATGGTGCAGATCAGTACTGACAATAATAACAATAAAGAGATTAAACAAATCAGTAATTGTGTATTTCTTTGTTATTTTTTGCCTCCAAAATGTTGTTTGTTGACATAAATCATAAAAAGTCATACAATTATTATTTTTAAAGGATTTCAACAGTCACATTCAGAGAGAAAGATGATAAGTCATAATGCATACTAAACCGTGTGTATTTACTCAAATTTGGAAAGTTTAACATATGGCTCTCGTGAGAACACGATTGTATACTTGCTTCAAAGTATCCAGAAGAATTGTTTTGTTGAGATTGTGAACAACGTTTCACTACACTCTCTGCAGAGCAACAATGTTTGCTACAGGATAGAGACCCGATGTTTTAATTTAAAAAATGTATGCCAAACAAAAACCATTGACTTCAAACCATACAACTCTATGCACAATGGCTACTTTGAACAATTTACACAGTAAATACATAAACTGTGAAGATGCTGTCTGGTAACAGAATTATGGTAAAATGTCCGTTTTCATTCTGTTACCCAACTTTATCTGCACAAGTTCTTCCTGTAAATGTGTTTTTGTAAAATTGTCAGTGGAAATTGTTAAAATTAGTATTTGTGCATTGAGTTGTATGGTTTGCTCAACTTTGAAATCAATGTTTTTGTTTGGTATACATGTTAATCTGGAAAACATAGAATTTCTGCGTAAATCCGTTACCATGGATTTACCAGTGTAATGAAGTACTACTAACGTTAGCTAACATACTTTCATGTAGCTCTAAGGACGTTGTTGTTTCCCCATCCACTTGAACTCCGATACTGCGAAGACATTTTTTGCCAGACTTTTTTACAGCGTCCACTGTTTGCAAGGTTTCATTTTGTTCACTCCGCCCTTCAATGAGAATAGTGGTTCCCGAAGCAAGGAAGCGACTCTCGAACAGTTTCGTTATTTCCACCACCGCCACCTTTGCAAGTGAATCCAAAACAGACGCAATCTGGGTTTCAAAATTCACATCGTCGGAAACAGACATGGTGACAGCTAATAATGAGCGCGCGGTAAGAAATCTAACTAAAATCGAACAAATGTAAAAACCAAAAAGCTTAACATGGCGAGATAATCAACTGTGTTTATCATCAACCACATGGTCTGAGAAACCGGGGGCGTGTCTCTGACGTTGAATGAAAAAAAAGTACGTGTTTCCACAAGTTACCACAGCCACAAAGTATATCGTAAAAATAAATTAACTTTTCATTTAAGGTTAGGCATAAGGTTAGCAGTGTGGTTAAGGTTAGGTTTAAAATCACATTTTAAGAAGATAAATTGTAGAAATGGGCGGGGTTTAGTATTTGGTGGCTGTGCTAACTAGTGACGACCACACGTACGCTTAGCGTCTTGTGCCAAATACATTCTATTTCCGGGGAAAGCGTGGTGCGTAGTATGGTAATATCTCATTATGTAATATGGGGGAAAATAAAATAATGCTAACAGTGAGAGATAATTGTTGTTATTATCTTATCTGAGTTTTATGGTACACACACATAGTATTGTACAACTAACTAAATCCTATTTTCCCTAACTCCTAAGCCTAACCCATACTCTTACCCTAACCATAACCTTAACCCATAAACCTAACTCTAAAACAAACCCTGGCTCCTAACCCTTAACATAATTCTAACACTAATTGTAACCTTAACCCTAAACCCTAGAAATAGCATTTGACCTTGTGGGAACTAACAAAATGTCCCTAGTTGGTCAAATGTATGTTTGTTTACTATTCTTGTGGGGACTTCTGGTCCCCACAAGAATAGTTAAACATGTCCACACACACACAATAATCCAGATCACAAGTTGTTTTCAAATCTTTTTCCAAGCTGTCATTTATTTTAAGCCTTTACAGTATGTTTAAGTTTTCTTGTTTAAAAAAAATGAATACTGTTGTTATATTTCTTTGTCAGTAGAAAACATCCATGTGATTTACAGCACATTTCAGTGCACAAGAAGAAAAAAAGCTTACCAACTAAAGTTACAATAATTCAACAGAGTAGGTTGGTATGACCCATGACCTGTATGTAGGAAAAGCCTGCTTGCACCCTTGGATTTGACAAGTTAGGAGAGGAAAATACATTCAGACGACAAGTTTACAGATGGACTCAGACTTAAAATGCATCAACAAAGTAACCCCTCTATTTGTTTGAAATATAAAAATCAGAAGCATCAGGTGTTTTAAGATTTAGTGCTAATGAATATCCAATAGTTGTATTTTGAAAGTATTATTTTCAAAATGTATTTTTTGTATCCTTTTCATATTGTATGGATGGCAAAGTTACAGGTGTGGTGTGCATAAAAAAAATGGGGCTCTGAGAAAGTACTGTCTTTTATGGATTCAAAGCAAAGTGAAAAAAATGAGACAATATTTTGACAAGATGCTCTGAGCAAGGATGTTGAAAACATGAGGATGTCCATATGAGCAGACATATTTAACTTAATGAAGTGTTACAACAGAGGACAAGGACAAGTTGAGGAAGGGGATGATGTGATTGGACAATTCTATTATATTGGCCAGATTTAGACATAGGCCAGTGAAATGATGAGATCAACAATTCACTCATCATCATCATCATCGTCGTCGTCGTCGTCTTCATCATCATCGTCGTCATCATCATCATCGTCATCATCATCATCGTCATCTGGATCAATTTCATCTGAAAGAACATCTTCAATCCATTCCTCAAGCTCATCTGCGCTTGGTAGGTTGTCATCATTGTCGATCTCCATCCATACACTGTCAGCCTATAGAGAGACAAAAAGCAATTCAGTGCCAAAGATAGACTATTGAATGTTTTTTAATGCTCGTGGAACCATAGAAATAGAATTAATAGAACGGGTGTCCCCATTCAAGTCAGTGAAAGCATAATGGGTGCACTGCCGGCCATTGCGAGTGTACCCATAGCAGCAAAGCAGCAAATGTACCCATCAATCTGTGCTGTAATTTGTTGAAGCTACTGAACAACACATTGACATTACAAAAAAATACATTCAGAGTGTACGCATGAGTTTACCAGTTAAATTGCCAGCGTTAGAGGTTCCAAGCCTGTTCTATTCATTCTATTTCTATGTGTAGAACATCATGACTCCTCATACATGACAGAAACATTACTCACATCTTCAACATCCACAACACCAATCTGGGGAGAGCCCAGGTCAATTCCAAAGGTCTTCTCCCAGTATGGGACAAGCTAAAGAGGATGGATAATATTCCAGGAAGAAATCAACAGCAATCAGAATCTCATATCACTATCCCCCATATTTCATGTGGGAAATTGGATAGATGGATTATATTGTATTGATAAGTGACCATGATTTTACCAGCGGGAAGTCATCTGGATCAATCCAGACAATGCTGAGGTTGGGATTATCATTGTGCTCCTCTGCTACTTCCTTAAGGATTTCCAGGAACTCAAAACCATCTTGGAAGTCAAAGGTGAAGTGTCAAATGTACATAAAGCCTTATGAAACCCCTCTTGCTGACAATGGTTCCCTCCTCCCCCACCCAGCCCTATTGACTCATTAGCCTCCCCTTTGGTTCTGTACCTGGATCATCCTCTTCTGCGAATGCAATGATGTGCTCACCATCGATGTCATCCTCCTAAGAAAAGACAGACTCCTTAAACGTACTAACACCAGGTAAGAAAACTGGGATGGGGAATATAGACTACCTACAAGTCTATTTCCATCCTTGTTTGCACATTTAGGCCACATAAATACACTGAACAAAAATATAAGCACAACATGTAAAATGTTGGTCCCATGTTTCATGAGCTGAAAAAAAATCCCAGAAATGTTTCATACGCACAAAAAGCATATTTCTCTCAAATGTTGTGCACAAATTTGTCTACATCCTTATTAGTGATAATTTAATATTTGCCAAGATAATCCATCCACATGACAGATGTGGCATATCATGAAGCTGATTAAACAGCATGATCATTACACAGGTGCACCTTGTGCTGGGGACAATAAAAGGTCACTTTAGAATGTGCAGTTTTGTCACACAAAACAATGCCACAGATGTCTCAAGTTTTGAGGGAGCATGCAATTGGCATGCTGACTGCAGGAATATCCACCAGAGCTGTTGCGTCTGCCAAATGACTTAAATGTAAATGTCTGTTGCCAGAGAATGTAATGATAATTTATCTACCATACACTGCCTGCAACGTCGTTTTAGAGAATTTGGCACTACGTCCAACCGGCCTCAAAACTGCAGACCACGTGTAACCAAGCCAGCCCAGGAGCTCCACATCTGGCTTGTCTGTAATAAAGCTTTTTTGTGGGAAAAAAACATATTGTGATTGGCTGAGCCTGGCTCCCTATGCCATCCGAGGCCGCCCCATGGCTGCACCCCTATCCAGTCATGTGAAATACATAGATTAGGGCCTAATGAATTTATTTCAATTGACTGATTTCCTTATATGAACTGTAACTCAGTAAAATCTTTGAAATTGTTCCATGTTGCGTTTATATTTTTGTTCAGCATGTTGCATTTATATTTTTGTTCAGCATGTTGCGTTTACATTTTTGTTCAGTATACTTAATAAAAATTGGGGAGGCATGCTTACTCAGAAGACATCATCCATTTTGTTTTGTAGGGTGATTTTTATGGTAATAGTAGGTATAGCTTACCCAGATCTCATACATGTTATCAGGCTCCATCTTCCTCAGGGTTGGTCTGTAAAGAAATAGGACGTCAGATATGTATTTATTGTTCATTGAGCAAGGTTACACTTTTTAAACTTTGTGCCTTACTTTAATGGGAATAGCCAGTTAAGCGTAATTAACACAATACTTAGCATATTTATATGCTTTCCCTTTCTATAATACACATGACTTCCAGAGACCTATTTGCAACACTCATTTGTGTACGGGTTGATGGTCACTAGACTTGTTACTGACTGTTATGGATTGTTCTCATATCGTTTGATAGGGATTGACGCCGGAGCTACTCAAGGTACAAGGAACAAGGACACACTGATTAGTATTGTATTGATGACATTATGAACACTCTGTAGCAGAAAAGTTACTGTCTTTTGTTTTGACTTTGTACAAGCCTCTTGGGCTGATGTTTAGAGAACATTTAGTACTGTTCGATTAGAATGTAAAGGGGCCCGTCTCCAACAGTCCCGATTATACATTTTTTCTGGAGGTGTCTCCCTGTTGCAACTGTTGATTTTGATTGATATTATCAACGACTGCCCTCCTTTTGGTTCACCTGAAAATTCCCTTTACACCTAGTTATAGGGTTTTTACAAGTCAAATCACAAAGCCAGGAAAGAACACCTGACCCATCTCATTATGTATATCGCCATTCTGGCCACTGTGGCCATGAATCTCACCTGTCGTGATCCTCGATGTACTCGACAAGCTCCTCCTCTGTGTAGGGCTTTCCGGGGATAACTATGGGTTCATCTATAAAGGGTTCATAGAAGTCCACCTCATTCACCTTCAGGCCCAGATCCTTGGCAACCTGGAATACAGAGGATTGAATTGAAGGAACAATGGGATACTTTTAAAGGAGAGTAGAGCTCCAGTGTAATTTTGAGGATGTAGTTGTTAGTGGGTACGGTTCTTCACCTTGGGAGTGAATGTAGCGAAGAACTTGATGTGTGGATGGAACTCCTCAGCCGCGTCCACATAGGCCAAATAATCTGAAATGTTACAGGCATCTGTTAAGACCTTAGTAAAATCTAGATTTTTTTGTTGACAAATACACTGTTAATACACTGTTTTATCCATAAAATGTACACATAACTTATAATATACAGTAAAAACACAGAAATTAAATGTTTTAAATAAACTGGGATATGCTTAACACCCCGGCAGTCCTACAATCTGAGCTATATGCCCTCAATCTCACACAAATCATCAAAGAACCCACCAGGTACAACCCTAAATCTGTGAACAATGGCACCCTCATAGACGTTATCCTGACCAACTGGCCCTCCAAATACACCTCTGCTGTCTTCAACCAGGATCTCAGCAATCTCTGCCTCATTGCCTGTATCCGCTACGGGTCCACAGTCAAACGACCACCCTTCATCACTGTCAAACGCTCCCTAAAACACTTCTGCGAGCAGGCCTTTCTAATCGACCTGGCCCGGGTATACTGGAAGGATGTTGACCTCATCCCGTCAGTTGAGGATGCCTGGTCATTCTTTAAAAGTAACTTCCTCACCATCTTAGATAAGCATGCTCCGTTCAAAAATTGCAGAACTAAGAACAGATATAAACCTTGGTTCACTCCAGACCTGACTGCCCTCGACCAGCACAAAAACATCCTGTGGCAGGCTGCAATAGCATCGAATAGTCCCCAGAATATGCAACTGTTCAGGGAAGTCAGGAACCAATACACACAGTCAGTCAGGAAAGCAAAGGCCAGCTTCTTCAAGCAGAAGTTTGCATCCTATAGCTCTAACTCCCAAAAGTTCTGGGACACTGTAAAGTCCATGGAGAACAAGAGCACCTCCTCCCAGCTGCCCACTGCACTGAGGCTAGGTAACACGGTCACCACCGATAAATCCATGATAATCGAAAACTTCAACAATCATTTCTCAATGGCTGGCCATGCCTTCCTCCTGGCTACTCCAACCCCAGCCAACAGCTCCCCCCCCCGCGCAGCTACTCGCCCAAGCCTCCCCAGCTTCTCCTTTACCCAAATCCAGATAGCAGATGTTCTGAAAGAGCTGCAAAACCTGGACCCGTACAAATCAGCTGGGCTTGACGATCTGGACCCTCTAGTTCTGAAACTATCCGCCGCCATTGTCGCAACCCTTATTACCAGCCTGTTCAACATCTCTTTCATATCGTCTGAGATCCCCAAGGATAGGAAAGCTGCCGCAGTCCGCAGTCATCCCCCTCTTCAATGGGGGAGACACCCTGGACCCAAACTGTTACAGACCTATATCCATCCTGCCCTGCCTATCTAAGGTCTTCGAAAGCCAAGTCAACAAACAGATCACTGACCATCTTGAATCCCACCGTACCTTCTCCACTGTGCAATCTGGTTTCCGAGCCGGTCATGGGTGCACCTCAGCCACGCTCAAGGTATTAAACGATATCATAACCGCCATCGATAAAAGACATTACTGTGCAGCCTTCTTCATCGACCTGGCTAAGGCTTTCGACTATGTCAATCACCATATTCTTATCAAATCGGAGGGCAGGCTCCTCTGGCAGGCTCTATGGGGGTGCCACAGGGTTCAATTCTCGGGCCGACACTTTTCTCTGTATATATCAATGATGCTGCGAGCGATTCTCTGATCCACCTCTATGCAGACGACACCATTCTGTATACTTCTGGCCCTTCCTTGGACACTGTGCTATCTAACCTCCAAACGAGCTTCAATGCCATACAACACTCCTTCCGTGGCCTCCAACTGCTCTTAAACGCTAGTAAAACCAAATGCATGCTTTTCAACCGTTCGCTGCCTGCACCCGCACGCCCGACTAGCATCACCACCCTGGATGGTTCCGACCTAGAATATGTGGACATCTATAAGTACCTAGGTGTCTGGCTAGACTGTAATCTCTCCTTCCAGACTCATATCAAACATCTCCAATCTAAAATCAAATCTAGAGTCGGCTTTCTATTTCGCAACAAAGCCTCCTTCACTCACGCCTCCAAACTTACCCTAGTAAAAGTGACTATCCTACCGATCCTCGACTTTGGCGATGTCATCTACAAAATAGCTTCCAATACTCTACTCAGCAGTTTATCACAGTGCCATCTGTTTTGTTACTAAAGCACCTTATACCACACACCACTGCGACCTGTATGCTCTAGTCGGCTGGCCCTCGCTACATATACAGACCCACTGGCTCCAGGTCATCTACAAGTCCATGCTAGGTAAAGCTCCGCCTTATCTCAGTTCACTGGTCACGATGGCAACACCCACCCGTAGCATGCGATCCAGCAAGTGTATCTCACTGATCATCCCTAATGCCAACACCTCATTTGGCCGCCTTTCCTTCCAGTTCTCTGCTGCCTGTGACTGGAACAAATTGCAAAAATCGCTGAAGTTGGAGACTTTTATCTCCCTCACCAACTTCAAACATCTGCTATCTGAGCAGCTAACCGATCACTGCAGCTGTACATAGTCCATCGGTAAATAGCCCACCCAATTTACCTACCTTATCCCCATACTGTTTTTATTTATTTACTTTTCTGCTCTTTTGCACACCAGTATCTCTACCTGCACATGACCATCTGATCATTTATCACTCCAATGTTAATCTGCAAAATTGTAATTATTCGCCTACCTCCTCATGCCTTTTGCACACAATGTATATAGACTCTTTTTTTCTTTTTTTCTACTGTGTTATTGACTTGTTTATTGTTTACTCAATGTGTAACTCTGTGTTGTTGTCTGTTCACACTGCTATGCTTTATCTTGGCCAGGTTGCAGTTGTAAATGAGAACTTGTTCTCAACTTGCCTACCTGGTTAAATAAAGGTGAAATTAAATAAATAAATACATAATACATTATATATTCTTACGTTCAGACTTTTCACTCTTAAAGTAGCCAACCAGTTTGATATCCTCCTCAATGTTATGGAAACCTTTAACCTCCGGATCGTTCTCAATGATCTCAACTGGGTCTTCAAGAACCTTGAACAGAGTAAAAGAAGGATGGATGGAGAGAGGAAGATCATGGTGTGGGAAAAGAGAGTGAAACAGTACAGAATATATTAGTAGTGGATAAATAGTCTGTTTCCTACAAATTGCAGCCAGGTAAAAGAGAGCATAAATAGATTACATTACTCTCACATACATCATAGATGAACTCCACAATTGTGTCTGCAGCAAGCTCCCCATCGTACTCAATGATCTCGTTCTCGGTGAAAATGTAGATGCTGTCGGCCTCCTCAAGCCCTGAGGAGACAACAGAATTTCAACTCGAGGCTTACATATCCAGTCATACCCGGGAATCCACTAGAGGTCAGGCTTGCTCATAGGTTGCCTTAGCACAGTGACACAAGTTGTGCATTTCAAAAGTGTAGTGGCTTCTCCTTGTTTCCTTTACTTCATCATCACTGAGGTGAGATAATTAAAAAGGTGATGTCTCAGTGGGCAATGGGCGTCCAGCATATTGCTTTCACCTATAATATATTTCCTAATTTTGGGAGAGTGTAAGTCTCAGTGACCCCCTCCTTCAAAATAACCTTTTTGAAAAACAGTACTCCGCAAAACTGTCATCTTAAGAGTGAGGTATCTTAGTCAGCAGCCTGTCGAAGTGTGACCCGCACAGCAGCTCGTGCACATAAACAAGTAGAAATGAGAAATAGTGTTCTGCAGCGCTCTCCACAGGGGAAATTATCTACATTGATAGTTGCAGAGGAAGGAGGCAAGACAAGGAGAGGAATCCATGTATGACTATTGAGATGCATCCATTAAGACCGGTCAAGCAGTTTACTCCACTGAGCACATACCTGGTCAGTGGTGATGTCTAGATTAGATTGTGACACTTTGACAAATGGATCATGTTTAAAGATGGTGACAATTTCACCATAACTGGCCTCAGAACTATAAATAATCCTGTGAATCTTGAATATCTGTAATAGTGTCTATTTCTGTGCGTATTTACCTAGTTTCTTAGCAACAACACTGCCCTTCTTCTCATCAACAAGGCCAAATCCAATATCCTCATCGTCAAGGTCATCAAGTACCTGAGCTGCAAGCTGTGAAAAAAAACAACACTTTCACATAACTGAAAACACAGTGGCAGCCTTATGCCTATGCAAGAATATCTTCTGTATAATGTACGAAGAACTTATAAGGACTTTTGGGGAGTTTGTTTTTAAGTTTATTCATGAGTATTCTGTAAGGAAATTGATGTGCATTCACTTCACCCTCAGCTTTGTGGGTTTGTGGGAGGGACAGGTGTCATTCTCAGGGCACTGTGTACGCACTAAAGCAAACAGAAATGTTGTTGTTTTATTTCACACATTTTCATTCAGTTCCTCCACCATAAAAGCCTGGGACTCAGAGCGCTGTCCATGCACTTTCTAAATCTGTGTGAAACTTGACCCTTATAACTGACAACCGGCTCAACCAACGATGTCGCCACATCCATGGCCTGCTTATGGAGGGGGTGGGATAACAGTTCTGCTGACTGCGTTGGGGTAACTGGGTGCTTGGATAGCAACAGGTGCAACCCTGCTTTCACATATCTCTTCTAGCACTTCATCAAGGAGGTGCAGGCACCCAAACATACATACACAAAGACACACAAACTGACATGAAGGATAAGTTATCAGTGCTTCTGTGCAGTTAATTTTATTGCATAGCAAAATCCCATAACCAGGCTGTCATGTTCCACACCATGGCAATGATGATAGCTGGCACTGATGGTAGGCCTAAAGATCCTAGCCAGAAACTGCAGGATGCAAGCAATTGTGGCCCCTGCTTTATGTCTTGGTGTGCAGTTTGATATTATGTACCTTTTGGGGGAATGTTTATTTGTGATTAACTGTAAAACAGCGGCCCAAATGTCAGAGGTGAATTATTATACTGTATTATAATAGCAGGCTGTCCCAGGAAAGCTGATTTTTAGCTAAAGTCCCCACTATTTACTTGTCAGATTAATAGGTTTTTCCTCGTAGACACTTCCCACTGTGTACAAACTGGTTTAAACAAATTTGTTTCCATGTCATTTCAACAACAAAAAATTCAATCTGATGACGTTGAATCAACGTGGAAAATTCCATGAATTTAGGAACTTTTTGTATTTTTTTTCACCCAACCTAAATTCAATGACATGGTTTGACTTTTTGGTGTTTTCACTTTGAATTCATGTTAGTTGACAACTTAATCAAATATGAATCAAAACTACACGCTGAACTGACGTCTGTGCACAGTGAGTTATGTGTCCATATTTGTCATGTGGGGAGTGGTATTCATATGAAGAGGTTCTAAGGGGGTCAGGATCTAGATCGGCCTGTTAAATAGATTGAGGGCTAAACTCAGCTAAAGGCTTTTAGCCAAACAGACTACTACAGCTATATAAGGTTGCTGTTTGGGGGCAAGTGTTGTGAAGCGGGCAGGTTTGTTGCCTGAGTGCAAGGGGAGAGTTCGCTTCATGACAAATCAGGGAAGGGAGGAGGGAGGAGCACATACTGTACATCTAAATGAGATGACATGCTATCCTCATCTATCTCATTGCCTGACCTAGATTATACCATAGAAATAGAATGAATAGAATGGGTGTCTCCATTCAAGTCGATGATGGCATAATGGGTGGACTGGCATCAATTCATGAGATAGCCCACTGCAAAGGACATGAGGCTCAGCCTTTCATAAATATGTGGGACTGACTCATAAACGATATGTAAAATCTGATATGGACAGTGTTGTATAACAGTCTCATCGGTTGTTCCCTACAAATGCTGTTTTGAATTCAAAAGAAATTCTACCTACACACTGAAGAAGGCTGCAAAGCCAGAACGTCTGTGTACGCTATCCCTGATGTAGTGATTTTTTTCTCTCAAAACAAAGTATGTTTTATGAGACATCTTTTTGAGTGCAGACCCATTACACATTTTGTTTGTCCTAATTTACAGGGTTTTTACCAAGCTTCTGGGAGAGCGCGATGGTTCTCTTTTGATTAGCCATTGAGAGTGTATCCATAGCAGCAAAGCAGGAAGAAAAAGCAGGAAGTGTACCCATCAATCTGTGCTACGATTTGTTGAATCAACTCAACTGACACTACAAAAAAATGAATTTCATTCCATGAGCCACATCAGTTAGCATCATTTGAATGCAGTGGAGGCTCCTCAGATGAAGAAGGGGAGGACCATCCTCCTCACTGAATTTCATAAAAATAGTGAAACATTAAAAAAAGTTAACATTTTTAGATAAAACCATATGCATGTCACCAAATAATTGATTGAACACACTGTGTTGCAATTAAGGTCTACAGTAGCCTCAACAGTACTCTCTGGGGTAGCTCCATGGTGTAGCTGGAGGACAACTAGTTACCTTCCTCCTCTGGGTACATTGACTTCAATACAAAACCTAGGAGGCTCATGGTTCTCACCATGTTCCATAGACTTACACAGTAATTATGACAACATTCAGAGGACGTCCTCCAACATATCAGAGTTCTTGCA
Organism: Oncorhynchus masou masou; assembly: GCF_036934945.1. Classification (NCBI taxonomy): domain Eukaryota; kingdom Metazoa; phylum Chordata; class Actinopteri; order Salmoniformes; family Salmonidae; genus Oncorhynchus; species Oncorhynchus masou. The sequence goes on from NC_088214.1 coordinate 17,367,094, forward strand.
GCATGAACTGACATGTTGTCCACCCAATCAAATGATCAGAGAACGAATCTGAAAGCATAAGCTACAGCTAGCTAGCACTGCAGTGCATAAAATGGGATGAGTAGGTGACTCAATTAGAGAGAGACAATAGTTGAACAGTTTTGAATAAATAAATATTAAAAATGAAGGAGACACAAGAGATAGAGAGAGAGCTAGCTATATTTTGTTGTATACATTTTTCCACTTCAAGATGCACTATGTAGAAGTCGCTCTGCCATTTCCTTCTTGCTAAAATTCTAATAGTTCACTTAATTTCAGTTTGTAACAAAACAAGTATAGTGTAGAAAATCATTGTACCATCTAAACCGCTGTGAAATAGTTAGTTAGCTAGCTAGTTTAGCCTACTGAGACACACGGCTCAAACAGAGGGATGCTATGTTAACTAGTTATGGCTTTCCAACACTGGAACTCTTCCAAGTCAAGGTAAACTTTTGGTTTTACTAATCTATTCCCACAGGGGCCTGTATCGCTTGCTGTACACTGTACTGCATGATTGTATCGGGTTTACTAACACGTTAGTTTTAGTAGCTATGGTGACAATGATGTAGGCCAGCATTTCCCAAACTCAGTCCCTGGGAGCCCAAGGGTTGCATGTGTTTTTTTCCCTAGCACTGCACAGCTGATTCAAATTACCAATGCTTGATGGTTAGTTGATTATTTGAATCAACTGTGTAGTGCTAGAGCAAAAACCAAAACGTGCACCCCTTGGGGTCCCGAGGACTGAGTTTGGGAAACCCTGATGTAAGCTGTGTGTAGCGGTTATGGGCTGAAGGTTTGGCTTGGAAAGTTTTTTTTTGCCTGGTCACAGAATAGCGTGTAGCTGCGAGAAGGAATTATACAATGAGCAAAGAGATCATGCTGTTTGTACACCCTAGATCAGCTAGATGCAGGCAAGAGTGTGCAAGGTGGTATTGAATAGGCACACAATGTGCTTACTTAAGTCTGATTTGGATATATTTGGCAGTTTTTGCTGCATAACATGTAGAAGTTGTCCCTTTTCAGGTTTAGAAGAAGTGATTAGTTAGAATAGAAGCTGATTAGAATAGCTAGCATATATAAATTGTTTATGGTAGTCAATTTTGTTTTTTAATTGTAACTCTTTACCACATCTATTGCGAGTGTACACATCAGTTTACCAGTCAAATTGCCAGGGTTAGAGGTTCCAAGCTCGTTCTATTCATTCTATGTAATATACTCTCTCTCTCTCTCTCTCTCTCTCTCTCTCTCTCTCTCTCTCTCTCTCTCTCTAATAGACCAAAACAGAGTGCAGAGTGCACATTAATTTCACATAATGTCATGGCACTACTACCTTTCAGATAGCAACACAGCACTTTAGGATACACAAACATCCACAACAGCAGCACTTGATAAATATAGACCCAGAGCCACACCAACCAAGGACTATTTTGGCAAGGTGCTGGTGACGCTCAAGTCTCTAGGATCCGCTGACAGGTACAGTACTGCAGCCGTCTGTCAGTCATCCCAGTCCAGTCAGCCGACACCGCAGTACTGGGGCCTGAACCTCCTGGTCTAGGCCTCGATGTCCCATAACATACAGAGGAGGGGGCAGGCAAGTATTCTCAGATGATGATTAATATATCATTAATCAAAACACATTGCTGAGTAGACATATGTCTCTCCCACACACGGACCTACATACATGCACACATGTACTCCTATACACCCACATGCACACACGAAAGTGGATGTGTTCATTTCCTGAAGCGTTTGTTTCCAACCTGGGAACCTGGTCATGGCAAAATTCTACAGTAGACTTTGGTATATTTATTCGTTATTCGTTTCCCAGGTGATTAAATGAGTTAAAGTAAACCATACAACTCCTTAAGAGGCACCAGTCCCAAAATAGCTCTTCAGGCTTTCAGAGCTGTGTTGTGTTTCTCTTTAGGGAATCCTGGAAGATGTAGTCCAAAGTTGTTAAATTGTAGTCCTAAGAATTTGGGCCAGTCCTGGCAGAGCTGGATTTGAGAGGATTAGCTCATTGGCCATCTGAAGAGCATTTATGTTTCTTTATAAACCACCAGTCATTCACACTAATTTGTCTTCAGTTTCAGGCCATCCAGGGGTACCTATGGGTTTCACTGCTGAATGAGATAACCTTTGTGCCTCCTGAGAGGGCTACTGATTTCACTGGAGATCAAGAACCGTTATTCCCTTTCAAGGGTGAGAGAGTGCAGGGGTTTAAGATTGAACAATGTAGTTAATTGGAAATGTAGGTTGGCACTTGCTTTGGTGCCAAAACTAATCAAAAAAGTGTCTATGAAATCACACAATGCACACATTCTTGTGATCCATACTGCTCAGATATGAGTGAATGAGGAATAGCTGCACATCTCTCACTGAACGTATGGAATTGTGTTGACAGTAGGCCTATGTGGAGTTCTCTAAGTAACAGATTTACAATGGAGTGGTGTAGCCATTGAAATAGAATGTACACATTTTATTTCTATGGGTGAATTATTCTTCTATGTACGAAGCTGTAGTCTGAAGCAGACCTACGGTGTAACTCTGTCAGACACTGTTAAAATGATGATCAATATGATCATGCTATGGATGTAACCCTCTCACCAGGCTGAACGGGACTGTTCTGCAGCTGAACATCTTGAGTGACAGGATGGAGCTTTAACCTTTGACCTTTAGCCTATCGTGAGGGGTTATTGGGATGGCATGTTGGCTGGTAGGAAGGCCAGTTGGAAATCAGGGAGAAGAAAAAGGGCAGTTGAGTGTGTGATGGATGTAGCGAGGGGCACACTTCAAAGAACAGGGTCACATAAACAGACACACACAACACACCCATGGTGACACACACATATCAACATGGACATATGGCCATGTGCACACACATATGGATTTACTCCGCAGACCCTATTACAATCAATACAAGAAATGTAGGACATTTCTGATAGAAGTTAGGAAGTTAGAAAAGATTATCCTCATGGATTGTAAAATCAGATCAGTCAACGAGCTGATGACTTGGGGTCCTGCTACTTCTGTCCATGTCATGTTTGAGTCATAGATGGTTGACAGTACAGATAGCAGGTCGAACACCTGCTATCTGTACTGTCAACCATTTGCCAGGACTGGTGATGGAATCCCGTGTCCTCACGACTCAACACTTTGCATGTGAAGAATGCTGTCTCACACCTCCTCCATGCCACAGGCACGTGACAAATGTTTTTGTCTCAGTTGTCAGTATTTCTTATGTCTCTGCACAAATTCCTGCCCCACGCCATTCCTTAAAGACAGACCCATCCCTGCCATCTCCCATTTCATCTAAGACCACAAAATCATGAGTCAGTCTTAAAACAATACACCCCAGGGATATTTCCAGCAACCCAGAGATTTCTGGAACAGCAGGTGAGTCAACACAGTACTCCTACAGTCCCCTCCAGGCACTAGCACTTATTTGGCAATTTATAGTATCAGCTGATTATTAATTTATGTTACTATCTCATGTCTGCCTCTACCCATTTACCCTGATGACAAAATTCATTCACTAAAAAGCCTTTCAAATTCAGTAAACTGTCCAATCCATGCAATAGTCAGACCCTTGCAGCTTTTGCTTCTTATATATTGCCTTGAACATCTTAATTTAATCATTGTCTCTGTTGTGGCATGTTTCAAAGGCCACATTTTAGTTGCCTTACCCTTAAGAACAACACTTAGCTACTTGTAAATACTGTCTGTATCCACGTAGCCCCTTAATACACACTATTATGCCTCATCCAGTTGATTCATTATAGCAGTGATGGTGCATCCCTACCCAGGCACTGTGTGTCCCACTTCTAACTCCCAGTTACCCATCCCCTCTCCTCACCATCCCCCACTCAGTTGCCCGAGTCCTTCCAGTCCCCTGACCCAGTCCTGCCAGTCCCCTGACCCAGTCCTGCCAGTCCCCTGACCCAGTCCTGCCAGTCCCCTGACCCAGTCCTCTCAGTCCCCTGACCCAGTCCCAGTTCCAGTCCCCTGACCCCCTGACCCAGTCCTGCCAGTCCCCTGACCCAGTCCACTCAGTCCCCTGACCCAGTCCTCCCAGTCCCCTGACCCAGTCCTCTCAGTCCCCTGACCCAGTCCTCCCAGCCCCCTGACCCAGTCCTGCCAGTCCCCTGACCCAGTCCACTCACTACCCTGACCCAGTCCTCTCAGTCCCCTGACCCAGTGCTCTCACTCCCCTGACCCAGTGCTCTCAGTCCCCTGACCCAGTCCTCTCACAGTCCCCTGACCCAGTCCTGCCAGTCCCCTGACCCAGTCCTCTCAGTCCCCTGACCCAGTCCAGTCCCCTGACCCAGTCCTCAGTCCCCTGACCCAGTCCTCTCAGTCCCCTGACCCAGTCCTGCCAGTCCCCTGACCCAGTCTACTCAGTCCCCTGACCCAGTCCTGCCAGTCCCCTGACCCAGTCCTCTCAGTGCCCTGACCCAGTCCTCTCAGTCCCAAGACTCAGTCATCCCCACAAGAGATTGGTGATACCTTAATTGGGGAGGAAATGCTTGTGGTAATGGCTGGAGCGGAATCAGTAGAACGGTATCAAATACATAAAACACATGGTTTGATGCCATTCTAGCCGCTCTGTTCCAGCCATTATTATGAGCCGTTCTCCCCTCAGCAGCCTCCACTGGTCCTCCCAGTCCCCTAACCATCCTCCCAGTCCCCTGACCCAGTCCTCCCAGTCCCCTGACCCAGTCCTCCTAGTCCCCTGACCCAGTCCTCCCAGCCCCCTGACCAAGTCCACCAAGAACCCATTACCCTCCTAGACCCATGACCCAGTCCTCCCACCACCCTGACTCAGACCTCCCAGTCCCCTGACCCAGTCCTCTCAGTGCCCTGACCCAGTACTCTCAGTCCCCTGACCAAGTCCTCCCAGCCTCCTGTCACCTGACCCAGTCCTCCTAGTCCCCTGACCAAGTCCTCCTAGTCCCCTGACCCAGTCCTCCCAGCCTCCTGTCACCTGACCCAGACATCCTAGTCCCCTGACCAAGTCCTCCCAGCCTCTTGTCACCTGACCCAGACCTCCTAGTCCCCTGACCAAGTCCTCCCAGCCTCCTGTCACCTGACCCAGACCTCCTAGTCCCCTGACCCAGTCCTCCCAGCCTCCTGTCCCCTGACCCAGACCCAGTCCCCTGACCCAGACCTCCCAGTCCCCTGACCAAGTCCTCCTAGTCCCCTGACCCAGTCCTCCCAGCCTCCTGTCACCTGACCCAGACCTCCTAGTCCCCTGACCAAGTCCTTCTAGTCCCCTGACCCAGACCTCCTAGTCACCTGACCCAGACCTCCTAGTCCCCTGACCAAGTCCTCCCAGCCTCCTGTCACCTGACCCAGACCGCCTAGTCCCCTGACCAAGTCCTCCCAGCCTCCTGTCACCTGGCCAAGTCCTCCTAGTCCCCTGACCAAGTCCCCCAAGCCTCCTGTCACCTGACCCAGACCTCCTAGTCCCCTGACCATGTCCTCCCAGCCTCCTGTCACGTGACCCAGACCTCCTAGTCCCCTGACCAAGTCCTCCTAGTCCCCTGACCAAGTCTCCCCAGCCTCCTGTCACGTGACCCAGACCTCCTAGTCCCCTGACCAAGTCCTCCCAGTCCCCTGACCAAGTCCTCCTAGTCCCCTGACCAAGTCCTCCTAGTCCCCTGACCAAGTCCTCCAGTCCCCTGACCAAGTCCTCCCAGCCTCCTGACCAAGTCCTCCCAGCCTCCTGTCACCTGACCCAGACCTCCTAGTCCCCTGACCCAGTCCTCCTAGTCCCCTGACCCAGACCTCCCAGCCTCCTGACCAAGTCCTCCCAGTCCCCTGACCCAGTCCTCCTAGTCCCCTGACCAAGTCCTCCTAGTCCCCTGACCAAGTCCTCCTAGTCCCCTGACCAAGTCCTCCCAGTCCCCTGACCAAGTCCTCCCAGCCTCCTGTCCCCTGACCAAGTCCTCCCAGTCCCCTGACCAAGTCCTCCTAGTCCCCTGACCCAGACCTCCTAGTCCCCTGACCAAGTCCTCCCAGCCTCCTGACCAAGTCCTCCCAGCCTCCTGTCACCTGACCCAGACCTCCTAGTCCTCTGACCCAGTCCTCCTAGTCCCCTGACCCAGTCCTCCCAGCCTCCTGTCACCTGACCCAGACCTCCTAGTCCCCTGACCAAGTCCTCCTAGTCCCCTGACCAAGTCTCCCCAGCCTCCTGTCACCTGACCCAGACCTCCTAGTCCCCTGACCCAGTCCTCCCAGCCTCCTGTCACCTGACCCAGTCCTCCTAGTCCCCTGACCCAGTCCTCCTAGTCCCCTGACCAAGTCCTCCCAGTCCCCTGACCCAGACCTCCTAGTCCCCTGACCAAGTCCTCCTAGTCCCCTGACCAAGTCTCCCCAGCCTCCTGTCACCTGACCCAGTCCTCCTAGTCCCCTGACCAAGTCCTCCTAGTCCCCTGACCAAGTCCTCCCAGTCCCCTGACCAAGTCCTCCCAGCCTCCTGACCAAGTCCTCCCAGCCTCCTGTCCCCTGACCAAGTCCTCCCAGTCCCCTGAACAAGTCCTCCTAGTCCCCTGACCCAGACCTCCTAGTCCCCTGACCAAGTCCTCCCAGCCTCCTGACCAAGTCCTCCCAGCCTCCTGTCACCTGACCCAGACCTCCTAGTCCCCTGACCCAGTCCTCCTAGTCCCCTGACCCAGACCTCCCAGCCTCCTGACCAAGTACTCCCAGTCCCCTGACCCAGTCCTCCCAGTCCCCTGACCAAGTCCTCCCAGCCTCCTGTCCCCTGACCAAGTCCTCCCAGCCTCCTGTCCCCTGACCAAGTCCTCTCAGCCTCCTGTCCCCTGACCAAGTCCTCTCAGCCTCCTGTCACCTGACCAAGTCCTCCTTGTCCCCTGACCAAGTCTTCCCAGCCTCCTGACCAAGTCCTCCCAGCCTCCTGTCACCTGACCCAGTCCTCCCAGTCCCCTGACACAGTCCTCCTAGTCCCCTGACCAAGTCCTCCTAGTCCCCTGACCAAGTCCTCCTAGTCCCCTGACCAAGTCCTCCTAGTCCCCTGACCAAGTCCTCCCAGTCCCCTGACCAAGTCCTCCCAGCCTCCTGACCAAGTCCTCCCAGCCTCCTGTCCCCTGACCAAGTCCTCCCAGTCCCCTGAACAAGTCCTCCTAGTCCCCTGACCCAGACCTCCTAGTCCCCTGACCAAGTCCTCCCAGCCTCCTGACCAAGTCCTCCCAGCCTCCTGTCACCTGACCCAGACCTCCTAGTCCCCTGACCCAGTCCTCCTAGTCCCCTGACCCAGACCTCCCAGCCTCCTGACCAAGTACTCCCAGTCCCCTGACCCAGTCCTCCCAGCCCTGACCCAGTCCTCCCAGTCCCCTGACCAAGTCCTCCCAGCCTCCTGTCCCCTGACCAAGTCCTCCCAGCCTCCTGTCCCCTGACCAAGTCCTCTCAGCCTCCTGTCCCCTGACCAAGTCCTCCCAGCCTCCTGTCCCCTGACCAAGTCCTCCCAGCCTCCTGTCCCCTGACCCAGTCCTCCCAGCCTCCTGTCCCCTGACCCAGTCCTCCCAGCCTCCTGTCCCCTGACCCAGTCCTCCCAGCCTCCTGTCCCCTGACCCAGTCCTCCCAGCCTCCTGTCCCCTGACCCAGTCCTCCCAGCCTCCTGTCCCCTGACCAAGTCCTCCCAGCCTCCCTGTCCCCTGACCAAGTCCTCTCAGCCTCCTGTCCCCTGACCAAGTCCTCCCAGCCTCCTGTCCCCTGACCAAGTCCTCTCAGCCTCCTGTCCCCTGACCAAGTCCTCCCAGCCTCCTGTCCCCTGACCCAGTCCTCCCAGCCTCCTGTCCCCTGACCCAGTCCTCCCAGCCTCCTGTCCCCTGACCCAGTCCTCCCAGCCTCCTGTCCCCTGACCCAGTCCTCCCAGCCTCCTGTCCCCTGACCCAGTCCTCCCAGCCTCCTGTCCCCTGACCCAGTCCTCCCAGCCTCCTGTCCCCTGACCCAGTCCTCCCAGCCTCCTGTCCCCTGACCCAGTCCTCCCAGCCTCCTGTCCCCTGACCAAGTCCTCCCAGCCTCCTGTCCCCTGACCAAGTCCTCCCAGCCTCCTGTCCCCTGACCAAGTCCTCCCAGCCTCCTGTCCCCTGACCAAGTCCTCCCAGCCTCCTGTCCCCTGACCCAGTCCTCCCAGCCTCCTGTCCCCTGACCCAGTCCTCCCAGCCTCCTGTCCCCTGACCCAGTCCTCCTTTTGTCCCGTGACCCACCTCCAGGGCCAGTTCCTCGATTTCAAACTGTTTCTGGGCAACGGCATCGGATCCGGGATGCTCATGGTAGTACAGAACCATCACATCATGCGTCTTCATCACAGACTTGTAGTTCTTGGTAGTCAGCTCGATGACCCGGTCCATCCCATCGTACTCAGGGAAGTCCAAACCCTGCTCACCCCATGACAGTCCCCCGCAAGACAGAAGGACTGCCATAAACACCCAGCTCCAGTTCATGTTTCTTTGCTTATTTGGAAATTAATTGTAGTTTCAGTGAGTTAAAATTTAAATAATTTCTTAAAAATGAGGAAGGACTTCCGATCCCCACCACCCAGAGCAGAGCAAGACCAACTCCTCACACGTGGAGCTGGAAACAGGGCAGAGAGAGCAAGAGGGGGTGGGCTCAATTATGGATGTGTGTGTGTGTGTGTGTGTGTGTGTGTGTGTGTGTGTGTGTGTGTGTGTGTGTGTGTGTGTGTGTGTGTGTGTGTGTGTGTGTGTGTGTGTGTGTGTGTGTGTGTGTGTGTGTGCGCGTGTGTGCGTGTGTGCGCGTGTGTGCGTGTGTGTGTGAATGGGGCAAAGAAGGTGGGCGGGAAGTAGAGTGGCTGGCGAGGTGACAGGGCTGACGAGAGTAAGACACAGATCCTGTGTGTGTGTGTGTGTGTGTGTGTGTGTGTGTGTGTGTGTGTGTGTGTGTGTGTGTGTGTGTGTGTGTGTGTGTGTGTGTGCTAGTTTTCATGGGTGTGTGTCTGCATCTGTGTGTTTGTGTGTTGGGTTAAAAGAAGGCGGAGTCAGAGAGGAATAACAGACTGCCCCCACCTCTCCTTCAGTGAAGAAGAGGACGGTGGGAGACAGAGGTGATGGTTTCAAATAGAAAGAGCAAGAGATCGATTGACAGCCCATTGGAAAAGTTAAGACAGACTAGGAATGATGGGTGGGGGGATGGGCACAGATCCTGGAACACTTTACCCATACTTATTTTGGATGGACTCCAATCCTGGCGAAGAATAATAGATTTAGGATGATGAGGGGACATGTTGGGAGGGGTGCTGGTCTAGTTTACTGCTCTTAGCACTGCCCGGTGCTAGAATGTGGCACGAGGTCACACAGGGACAGGGGGACAGGGGACAGGGGCGAGAGATGAGAGTGACACTTCTGGTTTGGTTTCACTAGAGTTACAGTACATAGGGCAGGCCAACTGACCTAGGGGATATCAGTCTTCACTCAATGATAACAGACATAGTTTTACCATTGTGAAAGCATTTTCATTTGTTTGCGCTCTGTGAATTTGTCGACTTGCAAGTGTGTGTGTGTCTGTGTGTGTGTGTTGCCTGTGATATAACTTTACAAATTGAAAGGGGAGAAGTGAATTATAAATAAAAGTCTGCTACATGATCTCCCCCTCTGTATTCAGTGACAAGCAGTGCTAATTCCTATTTAGTCACCCGCACCCCACCGGCTCTTGTAGAGGGAAATGAGGGGGAAAGGGTGTAGAGATGGGGATATGTGTACTGTAAGGGGACAAGGTGACAAGGGGATTGTTGACTGAGATGACAAGCATATTTGGTGTCATTGACTGTAGAAAATTAATGTTTGCTTAACCCATGGCCTGCTGTGTTTCATTTGTCTCTGAGAGAAAGATAGTTTAGTGAGGAGCAGTCATATTAATACTTACACAATACGACTTTTGTAAGCATTATGTATTTCAAACAACCGTGGAGTCCTATCCTAATGTGTCTTTGTGGGTGTTAGTTGTACAGGAGAAAAACAATATTTTAGCTACATGGGTCAAGTGTGGTTGATGCGCAAACTCATGCAACTGAAACGCACTGCCTAACCTTAGGCAACAGCAGCCTCTAGTGGTGTAATATGGCATGGCAGCAAATATGTGCAGTAATTTGGAGCAAAGCAGCCTCTCAGGATCCCTAGTTTCTCCAGCCTATGGACTGTTTTGAAATTATTGCTTTGATTGATTGATGTTTTGATACGTTTGGCACATATACCATTGTGTTGTAAACAGAAACTGAAGACTTGGATTTAATTTAAGAACCTTTATTTTGGTCAGCAATTAACATAGAACATTTCAAAATTGGTTAAACAACTTGAAATATATATACACACAGTATATCACAAAAGTGAGTCCACCCCTCACATTTTTGTAAATATTTGAGTATATTTTTTCATGTGACAACACTGAATAAATGACACTTTGCTACAATGTAAATTAGTGAGTGTACAGCTTGTATAACAGTGTAAATTTGCTGTCCCCTCAAAATAACTCACACAGCCATTAATATCTAAACCGCTGGCAACAAAAGTGAGTACACCCCTAAGTGAAAATGTCCAAATTGGGCCCAAACTGTCAATATTTTGTGTGGCCACCATCATTTTCCAGCACTGCCTTAACCCTCTTGTGCATGGAGTTCACCAGAGCTTCACAGGTTGCCACTGGAGCCCTCTTCCACTCCTCCATGACGACATCACGGAGCTGAAGGATGTTAGAGACCTTGCACTCGTCCACCTTCCGTTTGAGGATGTCCCACAGATGCTCAATAGGGTTTAGGTCTGGAGACATGCTTGGCCAGTCCATCACCTTTACCCTCAGATTCTTTAGCAATGCAGTGGTTGTCTTGGAGGTGTGTTTGGGGTCGTTATCATGTTGGAATACTGCCCTGCGGCCCAGTCTCCGAAGGGAGGGGATCATGCTCTGCTTCAGTATGTCACAGTACAGGTTGGCATTCATGGTTCCCTCAATGAACTGTAGCTCCCCAGTGCCAGCAGCACTCATGCAGCCCCAGACCATGACACTCCCACCACCATGCTTGACTGTAGGCAAGACACACTTGTCTTTGTACTCCTCACCTGGTTTCCGCCACACACACTTGACACCATCTGAACCAAATAAGTTTCTTGGTCTCATCAGACCACAGGACATGGTTCCAGTAATCCATGTCCTTAGTCTGCTTGTCTTCAGCAAACTGTTTGCAGGCTTTCTTGTGCATCATCTTTAGAAGAGGCTTCCTTCTGGGAAGACAGCCATGCAGACCAATTTAATGCAGTGTACAGCATATGGTCTGAGCACTGACAGGCTGACCCCCCCACCCCTTCAACCTCTGCAGCAATGCTGGCAGCACTCATACGTCTATTTCCCAAAGACAACCTCTGGATATGACGCTGAGCACGTGCACTCAACTTCTTTGGTCGACCAGGCCTGTTCTGAGTGGAACCTGTCCAGTTAAACCGCTGTATGGTCTTGGCCACCGTGCTGCAGCTCAGTTTCAGGGTCTTGGCAATCTTCTTATAGCCCAGGCCATCTTTATGTAGAGCAACAATTCTTTTTTTCAGATCCTCAGAGAGTTCTTTGCCATGAGGTGCCATGTTGAACTTCCAGTGACCAGTCAGTATGAGGGAGTGTGAGAGCGATGACACCAAATTTAACGCACCTGCTCCCCATTCACACCTGAGACCTTGTAACACTAACGAGTCACATGACACGGGTGAGGGAAAATGGCTAATTGGGCCCAATTTGGACATTTTCACTTAGGAGTGTATTCACTTTTGTTGCCAGTGGTTTAGACATTAATGGCTGTAAGTTGAGTTATTTTGAGGGGACAGCAAATGCACACTGTTATACAAGCTGTACACTCACTACTTTACATTGTAGCAAAGTGTCATTTCTTCAGAGTTGTCACATGAAAAGATATACTCAAATATTTACAAAAATATGAGGGATGTACTCACTTTTGTGATATACTGTATATACACAGGACCAGTCAAAGGTTTGGGCACACCTCCTCATTCAAGGGTTTTCTTTATTTTTACTATTTTCTACATTGTAGAATAATAGTGAAGACATCAAAACTATGAAATAACACACATTTTTCTACAAAATCCTGGAATGAATAGGTGGGTCCAAACTTTTGACTGGTACAATATGTATGTTTGTATGTATGTATATATATATATATATATATATATATATATGTATATATGTATGTATGTATGTATATATATATATATATATAAACAGGTGGGGCTCTGTCCCACCTGCCCTGAATGACTGTTCGCCACCAAAACTTAACAATAACTTGCACTTAACTTGCAGATGCTGTCATAGGTGCAATGAAATGCTAATGTTTCAAGCTCCAACAATGGAACAATATCTAGCAATACAATTACAATAAAACCATAATCTAAAATATATTTTTTTAAAGAACAAAAAATGTAAACATCAGAACGAGCAATATCAGAAGGAGCAAAGTCAGAATTCTGATTTATTTTAATTTTAAGTATAATGTTTTTAAATTGCATTTATTTGCATCCTCATTAGCCAACCCCAATGGAATCCAAATATACAGTGCATTCGGAAAGGATTCAGATTCCTTGACTTTTTCCACATTTTGTTACATAACAGCTTTCATCTAAAAAGTATTACATAGTTTTTTTCCCCCTTAACACATTTACATAAGTATTCAGACCCTTTACGCACTACTCTGCTGAAGCACCTTTGGCAGCGATTACATTCTCCAGTCTTCTTGGGTATGACTCTACAAGCTTGGCACACCTGTATTTGGGGAGTTTCTCCCATTCTTCTCTGCAGATCCTCTCAAGCTCTGTCAGGTTGGATGGGTAGTGCCACTGCACAGCTATTTTCAGGTCTCTCCAGATATGTTCGAGAAGGTTCAAGACCGGGCTCTGGCGAGGACATTCAGAGACTTGCCCCGAAGCCACACCTGCATTGTCTCGGCTGTGTGCTTAAGGTCGTTGTCCTGTTGGAAGGTGAACCTTCGCCCCAGTCTGAGGTCCTGAGCGCTCTGGAGCAGGTTTTCATCAAGGATCTCTCTGCTCTTTTTTCTGTTAATCTTTCCCTCGATCCTGACTAGTCTCCCAGTCCCTGCTTCCGAAAAACATCCCCACAGCATGATGCTGCCACCACCATGTTTCACCATAGGGATGGTGCCAGGTTTCCTCCAGATGATAAGCTTGGCATACAGGCCAAATAGTTCCATTTCGGTTTCTTCAGACCAGAGAATCTTGTTTCTCATGGTCTGAGAGTCCTTTAGGTGCCTGTTGGCAAACTCCAAGAGTGCTGTCATGGGCCTTTTACTGAGGAATGACTTCCGTCTGGCCACCCTACCATAAAGGCCTGATTGTTGGAGTGCTGCAGAGATGTTTTTTTTCCGGTCACAACTTGTAGACTTGTTTACGTGTTTACGTGCTGCTGTGAGGTTTGTTGCTAACGTTTCTTTGCTACCTGCCAACTTTACGGTTTTTACCTTTTAATTACCTTTTTCACCCTGGACGCTTTATCTGGACATAGTTCTTTACGACCTCCACTAGCCGATGCTAAATAGTAACATTAACATTATGCCTTCTAACGGCAGTCACTGTACTAATAATATACAGGAGAACGATCGGCTTATGGCGATGATAGCCATGCTGCAAGCCCAGCTTCAGACACAATCGTTAGGCAAGGGTAATTTAAGTGTAGGAAAGGATGAAACAACGTCTGTGCCATCAATAAGTACAGATCGTAGTGAAAATCCCCTCGCACAGTCCCCGCAGCCGGACAATGTACTCATGGCTTCTGGGAGGAAATGCTGTAGAAATGCTCAACCGTTGTCGCTCATTCAGCCGACAGAAACTTTCAACCGGTTGTCCCCATTAAGCAACAAGTCGGAGTCAGGAGCCTTTTCTGGTCTCTCCTCCACCCGTTACGGGGTCTGAGACGCCGAAGCCTCCAACCATTAGCTCTGACAAATTGAACACCCTAGTCATTGGTGACTCCATTACCCGTAGGATTAGACTTAAAAATAATCTTCCAGCGACCACACACTGTTTACAAGGGGGCAGGGCTACCGACGTGAAGGCTAATCTGAAGATGGTGCTGGCTAAGGCTAAACCTGGCGAGTGTAGATGGTATAGGGATATTGTTATCCACGTCGGCACCAACGATGTTGTATGAAACAGTCAGAGGTCACCAAGCGCAACATAGCTTCAGTGTGTAAATCGTCTAGAAAGATGTGTCGCAATTGTCTCTGGCCCCCTCCCAGTTAGGGGGAGTGATGAGCTCTACAGCAGAGTCTCACAACCCAATCGCTGGTTGAAAACTGTTTTCTGCCCCTCCCAAAAGATAGAATTTGTAGATAAGGCCCTCTTTCTGGGACACACCCACAAACAATACCGAGCCTGGCCTGCTGAACGGACTCCATCCTAGCTGGAGGGGTGCTCTCATCTATGAACATAGACAGGGCTCTCAAAATAGGGCTACTTAATGTTAGATCCCTCACTTCCAAGGAAGTTATAGTCGGTGAACTAATCACTGATTATAATCTTGATGTGATTGGCCTGACTGAAACATGGCTTAAGCCTGATGAATTTACTGTGTTAAATGAGGCCTCTCCTCCAGGTTATACGTGTGACCTTATCCCCTAGGCATCCCGATAGCAAATTTCAATTTACCCCCCCAAAATTACTGCGTTTTCATCTTTTGAGCTTCTAGTCATGAAATTTATACAGCCTACTCAATCACTCTTTATAGCTACTGTTTTACAAGCCTCTGGGGCCATATACAGCGTTCCTCACTGAGTTCCCTGAATTCCTATCGGACCTTGTAGTCATGGCAGATACAGTGCTTTGCGAAAGTATTCGGCCCCCTTGAACTTTGCGACCTTTTGCCACATTTCAGGCTTCAAACATAAAGATATAAAACTGTATTTTTTTTGTGAAGAATCAACAACAAGTGGGACACAATCATGAAGTGGAACAACATTTATTGGATATTTCAAACTTTTTTAACAAATCAAAAACTGAAAAATTGGGCGTGCAAAATTATTCAGCCCCTTTACTTTCAGTGCAGCAAACTCTCTCCAGAAGTTCAGTGAGGATCTCTGAATGATCCAATGTTGACCTAAATGACTAATGATGATAAATACAATCCACCTGTGTGTAATCAAGTCTTCGTATAAATGCACCTGCACTGTGATAGTCTCAGAGGTCCGTTAAAAGCGCAGAGAGCATCATGAAGAACAAGGAACACACCAGGCAAGTCCGAGATACTGTTGTGAAGAAGTTTAAAGCCGGATTTGGATACAAAAAGATTTCCCAAGCTTTAAACATCCCAAGGAGCACTGTGCAAGCGATAATATTGAAATGGAAGGAGTATCAGACCACTGCAAATCTACCAAGACCTGGCCGTCCCTCTAAACTTTCAGCTCATACAAGGAGAAGACTGATCAGAGATGCAGCCAAGAGGCCCATGATCACTCTGGATGAACTACAGAGATCTACAGCTGAGGTGGGAGACTCTGTCCATAGGACAACAATCATTTGTTAAAAAAGTTTGAAATTTCCAATAAATGTCGTTCCACTTTATGATTGTGTCCCACTTGTTGTTGATTCTTCACAAAAAAATACAGTTTTATGTCTTTATGTTTGAAGCCTGAAATGTGGCAAAAGGTGGCAAAGTTCAAGGGGCCCAATACTTTCGCAAGGCACTGTAATATTCACATTTTTGGTGACTTTAATATTCACATGAAAAAGTCCACAGACCTACTCCAAAAGGGTTAGATATTGTGGATCTGAATGTTTTTCATCATAATCCTGGACTATCGGACCACCATTTAATTACATTTGCAATCGCAACAAATAATCTACTCAGACCCCAAACCAAGGATCATCAAAAGCCGTGTAATAAATTCTCGGACAACACAAAGATTCCTAGATGCCCTTCCAGACTCCGTCCACCTACCCAATGATGTCAGAATACAACAATCGGTTAACCACCTAACTGAGGAACTAAATTTAACCTTGCATAATACCCTAGATGCAGTCGCACCCTTAAAAACAAAAAACATTTGTCATAAGAAACTAGTTCCCTGGTATACAGAAAATACCCGAGCCCTAAAGCAAGCTTCCAGAAAATTGGAACGGAAATGGCGCTACACCAAACTGGAAATCTTCCGACTGGCTTGGAAAGACAGTACAGAGCAATACCGAAGAGCACTCACTGCTGCTCGATCATCCTATTTTTTCAAATTAATTGAGGAGAATAAGAACACCCCCCCCCCAAATTTGATACTGTCGCAAAGCTAACTAAAAAATAGCATTCCCCAAGAGAGGATGGCTTTCACTTCAGCAGTGATAAACTTATTTGACAAATATCATGATCATTATATAGCAAATTACGGACTCCGCTTTAAAGCTCAGTTGTCCTGAGTCTACACAACACTGCCAGGACCTAGGATCAAGGGAGAAACTCAAGTTTTTTAATACAATATCTCTTGACACATTGATGAAAATAGTCTTGGCCTCTTAACCTTCAGGTTGCATACAGGACCCTATTCCAACTAAACTACTGAAAGAGCTGCTTCCTGTGCTTGGCACTCCTATTTTGAACATAATAAATGGCTCCCTATCTACCAGATGTGTACCAAACTCACTAAAAGTGGCAGTAATAAAGCCTCACTTGAAAAAAACAAACCTTGACCCAGAAAATATAAAAAACTATCAGCCTATATCGAATCTCCCATTCCTCTCAACAATGTTAGAAAAAGCTGTTGTGCAGCAACTCACTGCCTTCCTGAAGACCAACAATGTATACAAAATGCTTCAGTCTGGTTTTAGACCCCATCATAGCACTGAGACTGCACTTGTGAAAGTGATATATTACCTTTTAATCATCATCAGACCAAGGCTCTGCATCTGTCCTCGTGCTCCTAGACCTTAGTGCTGATTTTGACACCATCGATCTCCACATTCTTTTGGAGAGATTGGAAACCAAAATTGGTCTACACGGACAAGTTCTGGCCTGGTTTAGATCTTATCTGTCGGAAAGATATCCGTTTGTCTCTGTGGATGGTTTGTCTTCTGACAAATCAACTTTAAATTTCGGTGTTCCTCAAGGTTCAATTTAAAGACCACTATTGTTTTCACTATATATTTTACCTCTTGGTGATGTCATTCGAAAATTCAAACTTTCACTGCTATGCGGACGATACACAGCTGTACATTTCTATGAAACATGGTGAAGCCCCAAAATTGCCCTCCCTGGAAGCCTGTGTTTCAGACATAAGGAAGTGGATGACGTCAAATGTTTTATTTTTAAACTTGAATAAAACAGAGATGCTAGTTCTAGGTCCCAAGAACCAAAGAGATCTTCTGTTGGATCTGACAATTAATCTTGATGGTTGTACAGTTATCTCAAATAAAACTGCGGCGTTACTCTGGACCCTGATTTCTCTTTTGACGAACATATCAAGAATATTTCAAAGACAGCTTATTTCCTTCTTCGTGACATTGCAAAAATCAGAAACTTTCTGTCCAAAAAACAGAAAAATGCTTTTGTCACTTATAGATTAGACTACTGCAATGCTCTACTTTCCGGCTACCCGGAAAAAGCACTAAATAAACTTCAGTTATTGATAAACTTGTCTGATAGAATCTTGACTAGAACCAAAGAATCTGATCATATTACTCCAGTGTTAGCCTCTCTATACTGGCTTCCTGTTAAGGCAAGGGCTGATTTCAAGGTTTTACTACTAACCTACAAAGCATTACATGGGTTTTCTCCTACCCATCTTTCTGATTTCATCCTGCTGTACATACCTACACATACGCCACGGTCACAAGACGCAGGCCTCCTTATTGTCCCTAGAATTTCTAAGCAAACAGCTGGAGGCAGGGCTTTCTCCTATAGAGCTCCATTTTTATGGAATGGTCTGCCTATCCATGTGAGAGACGCAGACTCTGTCTCAACCTTTAAGTCTTTATTACAGACTCATCTCTTCAGTAGGTCCAATGATTGAGTGTAGTCTGGCCTAGGGATGTGAACGGAAAGGCACTGGAGCGACGAACCGCCCCTGCTGTCTCTGCCTGGCTGGTTCCCCTCTCTCCACTGGGATTATCTGCCTCTAACCCTATTACAGGGGCTGAGTCACTGGCTTACTGGTGCTCTTCCATGCCGTCCTTAGGAGGGGTGTGTCACTTGAGTGGGTTGAGTCACTGACGTGACCTTCCTGTCCAGGTTGGTGCCCACCTCGGGTTCTTGCCATGGGGGAGATCTTTGTGGGCCTTGTCTCAGGGTAGTAGGTTGGTGGTTGAAGATATCCCTCTAGGGGAGTGGGGGCTGTGCTTTGGCAAAGTGGGTGGGGTTATATCCTGCCTGTTTGGACAGGGCCACAGTGTCTCCCGAACCCTCCTGTCTCAGCCTCCAGTATTTATGCTGCAATAGTTTGTGTCGGGGGGCTAGGATCAGTCTGTTATATCTGGAGTATTTCTCCCGTCTTATCCAGTGTCCTGTGTGAATTGAAGTATGCTCCCTCTAATTCTCTCTCTTTTTCTCTTTCCCCTCTCTCTCTTTCTCTCTCTTTATCTCTTCTCTCAGAGCCTTGCTGTCCCCAGTCCACCTGGCCGTGCTGTTGCTCCAGTGCAAATCAAATCAAATCAAATTGATGGCCTTGCAGGAGAGCAGGGATGTCTGAGAAGCGTGTTTAATCATATAGTCCCCCAATACAAAAATGGCACAGACGAAAATACAAAATCGACGCTTTCGATACTCAGACGTTCCTCCGTGCAAACGCATGGAGGAACAAACACAGTTCCGACACTTTACATACACATGTGTATCCGTGAAAACAACAAACATCAAAAATACAATCGAGCGCAATACACACAAGTCTAATCCAGCACGAACTAAAGCAGGCAACAGGTACCCTATATACACACATAAATAAACACAAATTAAACCAGGTGTGAAAATCGGTGGCGGCTAGTAAACCGGCGACGCCGACCACCGAGCGCCACCCGAACAGGGAGAGGAGTTACCTTCGGTAGAAGTCGTGACAGTGCCCCCCCCCTAACGAGCGGCTTCCGCAGCGCGCCGACGCCGGCCTCGAGGACGACCCGGAGGACAGGGCGCTGGGCGATCCGGATGGAGGCGGTGAAACTCCCTTAGCATAGGTGGATCCAGTACGTCCTCCACCGGCACCCAGCATCTCTCCTCCGGACCGTACCCCTCCCAATCCACGAGGTACCGAAGTCCCCCACCCGATGCCTCGAGTCCAGTATGGACTGAACTGCATATGCCGGTGCTCCCCTGATGTCCAGTGGGGGCGGAGGGACCTCCCACACCTCATCTTCTTGAAGCGGACCAGCCACCACCGGCCTGAGAAGAGACACATGAAACGAGGGATTAATACGGTAATAAGGGGGTAGCTGTAACCTATAACACACCTCGTTTATTCTCCTCAGGACTTTAAACGGCCCCACAAACCGCGGACCCAGTTTCCGGCAGGGCAGGCGGAGGGACAAGTTTCGGGTCGAGAGCCAGACCTGGACCCCCGGTCCGAACACCGGGGCCTCGCTGCGGTGGCGGTCAGCACTGGCCTGCTGCCCTTCGGCCCGGGTGACCGAGAGTAGGGTTGACCCCCAAACATTCCATGAACGCCTTCCACACCTTGGACCTGAACTGGACCTCGATCAGAAACAATGTCCTCAGGCACCCCGTGGTGCCGGAAGACGTGAGTAAACAGGGCCTCCGCAGTCTGTAGGGCCGTAGGGAGAACGGGCAAAGGGAGGAGACGACAGGACTTAGAAAACCGATCCACAACGACCAGGATCGTGGTGTTGCCCTGTGACGGTGGCAGATCGGTCAAGAAGTCAACCGACAGGTGTGACCAAGGCCGCTGTGGAAAGGGAAGGGTTGTAACTTCCCTCTGGGCAGGTGCCTAGGAGCCTTGCACTGAGAGCACACCGAGCAGGAGGCCACATAATCCCTCACATCCTTGGCTAAAGTGGACCACCAGTACTTCCCACTAAGACATCACACCGTCCTACCGATCCCCGGGTGACCAGAGGAGGGGAACGTGTGAGCCCACCAAATTAGCCTGTCTCTACACCCGTCCAGCTGGACACTGTGGTGGAGTAGGCTCAACACGCGATGCTCGTTCGATGTCTGCGTCCACCTCCCACCTCACAGGTGCCACTCGACAAGAGGCCGGGAGGATGGGCGCAGGATTGATGGCCCGCTCCTCCGTATCACATAGTCGGGACAGTGCGTCTGCCTTAGTGTTCTGGGAGCATGGTCTATAGGAGATGGTAAACCTAAATCGGGTGAAAAACATGGCCCACCTTGCCTGACAAGGGTTCAGTCTCCTCGCTGCCCGAATGTACTCTAGATTACGATGGTCAGTCCAGATGAGAAAAGGGTGTTGAGCCTCATTAAGCCAATGTCTCCACACCTTCAGGGCCCTGACAACAGCCAGCAGCTCCCGATCTCCACATCATAGTTTCGCTCCGGTGGCGCTTTGGTGGCGTGCCCGAGCGCTGTGAGAGCACAGCTCCAACCCCAGCCTCGGACACGTCCACCTCCACTATGAATGCCATCAGCCGACCATCCCAGACGCAACGGCTCCCCCTTCAGCAGTGACATAATGGGAGCAGCCACCTGCCCAAAACCCCGGATCAACCTCCGGTAGTAATTGGCAAACCCTGAAAACCCCTGCACCTCCTTTACCATGGTTGGAGTCGGCCAATTACGCACGGCTGCAATGTTGTCACACTCCATCACCAACCCTGATGTGGAAATGTGATACCCAAGGAAGGAGACGGGCTGTTGGAAGAACAAGCATTTCTCAGCCTTGATGTACAGGTCATGCTCCAACAGTCGCCCAAGTACCTTGCGCACCAGATAAACATGCGCGGGGCTTGTAGCGGAATAGACCAGAATATCATTGATGTAAACCACCACACCCTGCCCGTGCAGGTCCCTGAGAATCTCGTCTACAAAAGATTAGAAGACTGCAGGAGCATTCTTCAACCCGTACGGCATGACGAGGAACTCATAATGTCCGGATGTGGTACTAAACGCTGTCTTCCACTCATCTCCCTTCCGGATACGCACCAAGTTATATGCACTCCTGAGATCCAGTTTTGTGAAAAAAATGTGCTCTGTGAAATGACTCAAACGCCATGGCAATGAGAGGTAGCGGGTAACTATACCTCACCGTGATGGAATTTAGACCTCTATAGTCAATGCACGGATGCAGCCCTCCCTCCTTTTTCTTCACGAAAAAGAAACTCGAGGAGGCAGGTGAGATAGAGGGCCGAATGTACCCCTGCCCCAGAGATTTAGATATTTATGTCTCCATAGCCACCGATACACGTGACTCCTGGGAAGTGCAGCGCCTACCAGGAGATTTATTGCACAATCCCCTCATTGATGAGGTGGTAATTGGGTCACCCTCTTTTTACAGAAGGCGATAGCCAAATCGGCATATTCTGAGGGAATGCGCACGGTGGAGACTTGGTCTGGACTCTCCACCGTCGTAGCACCGATGGAAACTCCTACACACCTGCCTGAGCACTCTTTTGACCACCCCTTTAGAGCCCTCTGTTGCCACGAAATCCTGGGGTTGTGACGGGCCGACCAGGGGATCCCCAGCACCACCGGAAATGCAGGAGAATCTAATTATCTCCTCATGATCCTCCTCAGTGACCATGCCCAGTGGACCCGTGGCTTCCCTGACTAGCCCTGCCCCTAATGGTTGGCTATCTAAGGCGTGCACTGGGAAGGGTTTGTCAAGCTGAACAAGGGTGATCCCTAACCTGTGCACTAAACCGCGATCAATAAAATTCCCCTCCGCACCTGAATCTACTAGCGCCTTATGCCGGGAAAGAGGGGAAAATTCAGGAAAAACAATCAATACATACATGTGACCAACAGGGGGCTCTGGGTGAGCCTGGTGTCGACTCACCTGAGGTGTCCGAGCAGTGCTCGGCCTTGCGTCAAGACTCCCTGTAGGACCTCCCCCAGCACTGGTCAGCAGTGTGCCCTCTGCGACCACAGCTGGCACAGGAAAGGCCCCCTCCTCCTGTTGCCCTCACTGCAGCACCTCCGAGCTCCATGGGCGTTGGAGGGGAGGAGCTGGGGGATGGAACTGACAGAACCCGATCTGGACGTCCGCGGTTGAGTACATCCAATTGGTTGAGTAGAGTGTTGGAGGCTATTTTATAAATGACATCGCAGAAGTCAAGGATCGGTAGGATGGTCAGTTTTATGAGGGTATGTTTGGCTGCATGAGTGAAGGAGGCTTTGTTGCGAAATAGGAAGCCGATTCTATATTTAATTTTGGATTGGAGATGCTTAATGTGAGTCTGGAAGGAGAGTTTACAGTCTAACTAGACACCTGAGGAGTGGCTTCCATCTGGCCACTCTACCATAAAGGCCTGATTAGTGGAGTGCTGCAGAGATGGTTGTCTTCTGGGAGGTTCTCTCATCTCTACAGAGGAACTCTAGAGCTCCAGAGCTCTGACCATGTATAGACAGGAGCAGCTTATGGACAGAACTGTATATGTTTTAAAAGTCACACATAGCCTACATACTGTATCAGTACAGACACACAAAATACAGTATCTAGGTCAGATAGGGGAGAGGGGTTGTGCCGTGAGGTGTTGCTTTATCTGTGTTTTGAAACCAGGTTTGCTGTTCACTTGAGTAATCTGAGATGGAACGGAGTTCCATGCAATCATGGCTCTGTATAATTCTGTACATTTTCTTGAATTTTCTCTGGATTTGCAGACTGAGAAAAGGCCCCTGGTGGCATGTCTAGAAGGGTAAGTCTGTATATCAGAGTTGTGTGTAAATTGACTATGCAAACCATTTCAACACATTCATGTTTCTTATCAAAAGGAGTGCAGCCAGTCTCTCCTCTACCTTTTGCCAAGAGAGACTGGCATGCATAGTATTGATATTAGCCCTCTGATTACACTGAAGAGCAAGATGTGCCTATCTCCACCTTTTACATAGATGCTAACAGGGTGAATAGGCCGTGGCTCGAGTGGCTGAGGTCCTTGATGATTTTCTTAGACTTTCTGTGACACCAGGTACTGTAGATGTTCTGGAGGGCATTGGGTGTTATGCGCCCATTGATGTGTTATGTTGACCACACCACCCTCTGGAGATCCCTGTGGTTGCGGGTATTGCAGTTGCCATACCAGGTGGTGATACAGCCTGACAGAATACATCTGTAGAAGTTTGTGAGGCCACATTTCTTCAGCCTCCTGAAGTTGTCAGTGTGAAGGGACCATTTCAGGTCGAGGAACTTGAAACTTCTGGCCATCTCCACTGCGGCCCCATCGATTTGGATGGGGGCATGCTCTCTCTGCTGTCTCCTGTAGTCCACGATCAGCTCCTTTGTTTTGTTGATGTTGATGGAGAGGTTATTTTCCTGGCATCTCTCAGCCAGTGCTCTCATCTCCTCCCTCTCGTCATTGTTGGTAATTAGGCATACCACTGTTGTGTCTTCAGCAAACTTGACGATGGAGCTGGAGACATGCGTGTCCACGCAGTCATGGGTGAACAGGGAGTACAGTAGGGGGCTAAGCAGGCACCCCTGTGGGGCCCCTGTGTTGAGGATCAGCGTGGCGAAGGTGTTGTTGCCTACCTTCACACCCTGGGGTTGGTCCGTCAGGTAGTCTAGGACCCAGTAGCTCAGGGAGGGGTTCCGACCCAGAGCCCTGAGCTTAATGATGAGCTGGAGGGCACTATGATGTTGAATGCTATTCTTACATAGGTACCCCCCACCCCTTCTGTAATTTCCTTCAAAGGTACACATGCAGTTCACAGAATGCAATTGCATTATTCAGCCACTCAAGGTCACCCTTGACCTGTTTACAACAGAGAGGAGAAGCTCAGAGTCCTGTTCCATCTACCCCCTTGGGTTGTGCCGTGGCGGAGATCTTTGTGGGCTATACTCAGCCTTGTCTCAGGATGGTAAGTTGGTGGTTGAAGGTATCCCTCTAGTGGTGTGGGGGCTGTGCTTTGGCAAAGTGGGTGGGGTTATATCCTTCCTGTTTGGCCCTGTCCGGGGGTGTCCTCGGATGGGGCCACAGTGTCTCCTGACCCCTCCTGTCTCAGCCTCCAGTATTTATGCTGCAGTAGTTTATGTGTCGGGGGGCTAGGGTCAGTTTGTTATATCTGGAGTACTTCTCCTGTCCTATTCGGTGTCCTGTGTGAATTTAAGTGTGTTCTCTCTAATTCTCTCTTTCTCTCTTTCTTTCTCTCTCTCGGAGGACCTGAGCCCTAGGACCATGCCTCAGGACTACCTGACATGATGACTCCTTGCTGTCCCCGTGCTGCTGCTCCAGTTTCAACTGTTCTGCCTTATTATTATTGGACCATGCTGGTCATTTATGAACATTTGAACATCTTGGCCATGTTCTGTTATAATCTCCACCCGGCACAGGCAGAAGAGGACTGGCCACCCCACATAGCCTGGTTCCTCTCTAGGTTTCTTCCTAGGTTTTGACCTTTCTAGGGAGTTTTTCCTAGCCACCGTGCTTCTACACCTGCATTGCTTGCTGTTTGGGGTTTTAGGCTGAGTTTCTGTACAGCACTTTGAGATATCAGCTGATGTGCGAAGGGCTATATAAATAAATTTGATTTGATTAGATTTGATCCACCACTCTCATTGAGCGGATTTAATTAAGCTGACTCGGGTTATACAAGGCCTCATGTGAACGGGCGAAGCTGGTGAGGAAGGTTCGCCCTGCACAAATCAAACAGCAATCTGTGCCGCTCTGTCATGTTGTCAACAAGGAAGCATGATGCATCATTCAGAAATGGACAATATCTGTTTTCCATAAAATCCTAACATTTTCCTAACCTCAACCTAATTATCCTAACCTGCTGTGTTAATTGTCCTAACCTGCTGTGTTAGTTCTTCTAACATGCTATGTAAAATCATTTCAGACACAACCGTAGATGCCATTAGTTACCGAGAAACCATCAGTGTCACCACACATGTTCCAGAATGCAATCACTTCACCCAATGCAAACTACACGCAACCCAGTGCCCTGGTGAGATTAATCGAATAACCTCAATCTTCTCCCCTGCCTTAGACTGTTAATTTAAAGGTTGGTGGTTTGAAATCACCCAGGCCCGAAAGCTTTTCCGAGTTATTAAATTGTAATAATAAATGACATAACAATTGATAGGGTATAATTGGTATGTGGATCAATCAATCATGCGTATAACGATGCCATTTTGAGTGTCCTACAGGTGGGAAACAATTTTCACCTAACTTCACTTTTTTACATTGTAATGGGAATTTTAATGTTTGTTGCTTTTCTTATAACTAATTTCTGTGTTCTATTCATGTGCTGTTCTATAAACCAATTTCTGTGTTCATGCAAGTGGCTGACTGAATGAATCCTCCCTATCAGTAGCTGCAATTTGGCAGTACGCCCAGGCCTTGTTTTGAGAACGAAAGATATCTCAGTTTCAGGTCTCAGCTGAGAGAGAATAAGCCTCTTGAGCTATTGGTCTGCCAAATCTTATGAACCTGTATTGGTCGGTCACATGAATTAAACAAAATGGTAATGCTTAATTAATTATGCTAAATCATGCAAATATAGCTTGTCTGTTATAGCCGTGTATAAGGCAACTGCTGGGACTGCCCAGGGAGAGCTCCTGATTGACATGTGTACTATGGTGCATTGAGTTGTTTGGAACCTCTCCAGCGCGCTGACAAATAAACAATGATTCATTTCAGATTGACTTTGAGTGTCCCTGTGTAAGAATTTCCACAACAACATATTCACAATGTTTACATTAGATGACACGGTACATTATTTATATACAGACCCACATTTCCGGAGAAAGAAATCCTTCGCCGGAAAAGGAATGACCGAAAAACAGAAGCTGAACCGTCAAAACATAAACAGAGCTAGCACACACTCGTGAGCGCACATAGTCTTTAATTTGACTGTTTCTTTTGACACGCATTCTTCATGTCGTGTGTTTTTACTCCAATATTTTCTATAGCTATAGCTAGCTAAGTAACGTTAGTATAGTAGGTTGAAGACAGTAAATCTGCGCCGAAGATTAGAATAAACGACGTACTGTAGCTAGCTACGCTCGTTGGGCCTACGACTTGTAGTTAGAGGTAACAGCTTTAGCTAGCATGCCAGCCATTGCTGTTTACTTCTTTTAACTGGAGTGAAATTGGTCAAACTCCTGAACAAAGTTGAACTAAATGTACCAAAATGTGTACATTTGCTAATCCAATCAACTAACAGAATAAGTAGTTAACATTATCTCTACAGCAGAATGGACATGGTGGCCAGTCAGCTGTTTTGACTTTTGTTAAATGTCAGTGTTGCTGCAGCAGCTAGCTAAGATTAGTTGGACAGCTAACGTTAGCTAGCTAACTTGCTTCCAATTCCAAACTACAGGCTGCAAGTCCTATGTTAGCTAACTAGTGACTGGCAGCTAGTGTCATGTGTTAGTGTGTACTCGATTTAATTTAGTTGCTGATATGTTAGCTAACTAGGTTGGCTAGTTTGCAATATTTCCAATCATACCGTGACTTGAGAACATAATTCGTTCATCAGTCACAACTAGCTGACTTGTTGAGTGACATGTCATGCTACCTTGCTTTAATGAAGGCCATGTTAGTTGTTTGGACATATTGCAATTACTGGCAATCTATATGTATTAATATTATTAGGAGTCTTCAAAAGCAGCTGGCAGACTAATTCATTTGACCCTGCCTCGGTTTCATTCCAGGCTCTCCTCCTGTCCACACGAAGAGAGAAGCAGGATGGCTGAGGCAGATGGTAAATCCAGTGAGCTTAATGGTGAGGGATCACGTAGGCCTCACTGATCACCCAGGCCTCACTGTTGCCGACTGGGAATACGAACATACACTGTTGTACTACTAGTAGTAAGCCACACTACCAGAGCCAGCTACGTAAGACTAATGTGAATGTGTGGCCATATCTCTGTGTGTTTGTCAGGTGGGTCTGAGGAGCCAGATCCAGGAGAGGACCAGCGTGGGGAGGGAGATGCTTCCACAGCCACAGAGGAGCAGTCTGACTCTCAAGCAGGTAATCAATCATAGACTCAAACCAGAGGGACAGTCTGACTCTCAAGCAGTTAATCATAGACTCAAACCAGTGCAGTATAAGATAACTGTTGCTGTCATAGTCCAACATGTAGCCACAACACACAGGACACCATAACTGTGACATTATACACTCTACAAACAATTTGTTTTACAGTGGATAAGTTTCCTCCCCGCTTCTTGACAGTAGTGCTTTTTTTGTCAATGTGTGACAACTTCCTCATCTTTCCCTCAGCTCCCAAAAAGGCAGAAGACAGAGCTAAGGACAAGCCAATGCCAGATGCAGAGGGTGAGAGGGTGCCTGGCGAGGGAGAGGAGGAGGAAGACACGGACAGCGTGGACGGCAGCGGCCTCTACTCCCTGAACGAGGAAGGGGAGCGAGATGGTGAGGGGGGTAGAAGAGAGCGAGTGAAGGAGAGAGATGCAGGTAAGAGGGCCGCTAGAAAGAGGAACTGCCCGAGCGGTGGCACCGCTCACCACTCCTCCAGCTCTGAAGTGGAGGATGATGATGAGGAGGAGGAAGAGCAAGAAGAGGAAGACGAGCAGGCCATGGACGTGTGGCTGGGGGCGGAGCTGCGTGATCTTAGCAAGCCATCATGGCGGTCGGTGCCCTCCCTGCGGTTGAGGGAGATTGGCCGGGGCTCGCACCAGTTTGTGAGACGTGTGTGTGGCGCACGGGGGCTGGTCCAGAGGCTGGAGCTACAAGGGCGCCTGGAGAGACACACCGGCTGTGTGAACACCCTGCACTTCAACCCCTCAGGCACACGCCTGGCCTCTGGCAGTGATGACCTACGAGTGGTGGTGTGGGACTGGGCACGTCGTCGGGCTGAGCTGGAGTTTGACAGTGGGCATAAGAGCAATGTCTTTCAGGTGAGGAGGAGAGCACAATCAGGCTAGGTGAGGGTGAGACCGTAGAAAGGAGGGGAACACTTCTGGTGTTGTTGACACCCATTGAGAAACCATGTGAAAAATATGAAAGGAAAGCTAGAAATATGGTTCAGGACCTTTTTGAGAGATGTTGAAATGTACCTTTCTTCCTCCAAAGGCCAAGTTTCTTCCCCACAGTGGAGATTCAACTCTGGCCATGTGTGCCCGGGACGGTCAGATTAGAGTGGCTGAGCTCTCTGCCATGCAACGCTGCAAGAACACCAAGAGAGTGGCTCAGCATAAAGGGGCAGCACACAAGGTATGGTTATATCGTGTCGAGTCTGGCTACTGGTCTTACTGGCCTGACTTTGGTGGCGTCTCAAACTACACCCTTTCCTCCATACTGTGGGGAATGGGTTGTCATTTAAGATGCGGCCGTTCTAAGCCTTTTTTAGCTGAAAGCTGAGTTGATTTAAGTATGTTGTGTTTACTCTGTGTGTGTCAGCTGGCCCTGGAGCCAGACTCTCCCTGCTGTTTTCTGTCGGCTGGAGAGGATGCCGTGGTGTTTGGCATCGACCTTCGGCTCGACCGGCCTGCCAAGTGAGTGACATCACATGTCTGTCTGATATGCAAGTGTTAACGTCATTACTGCAAGATCGCCTGGATGTTACTGTACTAAGGCCATATGTTTTTCCTGAGCATGTGACCAGTCTGGGATAAACTTAAGTCCCAATGTAGAACATAACAGCCTTTTAACCCTTTTCTACTATTTGTTTCTTCTTTTCCTTTTCTCTCAGTAAGCTGGTGGTGGTGAAGGAGGGGGACAAGAAAGTGGGGTTGTATACCATCTTTGTGAATCCTGTCAACACACATCACTTTGCTGTGGGAGGGAGAGATCAGTATGTCAGGTTAGACTCAAATCCCTCTTGTGTCTGTAAAGCAGAGGAAGTGCATTGTCTTGGATTGTCTCTTACCTTTCCTCACCTTCTATCTCTGTAGGATCTATGATCAGAGGAAGATAAATGAAAATGTTAATAATGGCGTACTGAAGAAGTTCTGTCCATCTCACCTGGTGTCCAGCGAGTCCAAAACTAACATTACCTGCTTACTGTACAGTCACGATGGAACAGGTAAAACACAAGGACTCAAGTACACTTTTATTCGAAGTCGGAGTTCCTCTGGCTCTTGCTGTTATGACTGTCCTCATGTTTGTCCTCCCCATCAGTGACCAGGGATAGAAATGCCATGAATAGAGCAGAGGTGATTCCTTATTCTACATATGAGAGGAATGCTTTGTTCTACATAGGCTATTTCTATCTCTATGTTCCAAAATTTGTGTCCAGCTGAATGCGTCCCATGTCTGTCAATCTCTTCAGAGCTCCTGACTAGTTACAATGATGAGGACATCTACTTGTTTGACTCCAGCCACAGTGATGGTGCAGATTATTGCAGGCGATACAAGGGCCATCGCAACAACGCTACAGGTACTGAGTTAAAAGGGGAATGAATGATTATGAACTAGTCAATTATAAGTAACACGAACACTGGTGTTTTACCATGCTATAACTGTGACTTCCAGTATAATACTCTCTCGCTGTCTCTTTCCCTCCCCCTGTATTTTTCCATCTCACAGTGAAGGGGGTTAACTTCTATGGTCCTAGCAGTGAGTTTGTGATCAGTGGCAGTGATTGTGGACACATCTACCTGTGGGACAAGGTCTCAGCTCGCATAGTCCAGTTCATGGAGGGAGACAGAGGAGGAGTGGTGAGAGGGAGAGATGGTGTGTGGGTGGGAAGATGTATGATGGCCAAAGGAA
This sequence comes from Oncorhynchus masou masou, assembly GCF_036934945.1. Taxonomy (NCBI): domain Eukaryota; kingdom Metazoa; phylum Chordata; class Actinopteri; order Salmoniformes; family Salmonidae; genus Oncorhynchus; species Oncorhynchus masou. The sequence goes on from NC_088214.1 coordinate 17,396,929, forward strand.
ATGGCTTGATAATGGGCAGGTGCAAGTAAAACCCTTAAATGAAATTGAACACTATCAGTTTCACAGTTTTATGCTCACTTACTAATCTGTCTGTCCTTTGACTCTATCTCAACTTCTTCTCCAAGGTGAACTGCCTAGAGCCCCACCCTCACCTTCCAGGTCTGGCCACCAGTGGTCTGGATCATGATGTTAAACTTTGGGCCCCCACTGCCGAGAACCCCACAGGGCTCAAGGGCCTCAAAGACGTACGGTGGTTCATACCATTGATTCCACACACACAAACCTCAACATATCCCAAAAATCCCACGGCATATAGGCTTGGATTCTGCATACCAAAGCTGTGAGTTTTGATGTGACTGGTGTTGTGGTCGTTCAGGTGATGAAGAAGAACAAGCGTGAGCGTGACGAGGACACTGTTCGACATGGCGATCAGTACGACACACAGCTCCTGTGGTTCCTCATGAGACACATGAGAAACAGACGGTCCCAGAGGGTGAGTGGAACACACCATAACACTGTATGGGGTGTATGCTAGAGCCAGACCGATATGTGATTTTTGGATCCGATTTTAGTGGAAATATTTACCGATAACTGATATCTATTTTTATTAATATCACTGGATAGCACCAAAAATAAGATTTTATTTTTGAATGAAAAACTGTTAATCTCGTGAAAGGAGGATGAACTGCACTGATTCCAGCTAAAAATGAGCCTCTGAAGACTGAGCTGCCTCATGCTATCCAGCTGGAAAACGAAATACCCATACATTGACAATGTGTACTATCTAGCTTCAGTATGTGTTAATCGATTGTAGGGCTGTAGCTACTGAATTCTGTTGTCATTTGAAAGGAAAAGCATAAATCAAGCGCTATTTTGAACCTGCTATGTTTTTGTAGTGTCTCTGAAAACATTTGAATGACAGAGCTTGCGGAATACCCTTCGCAAAGAGCAAATATAACACCAGATTTCACAGGCTTCACTAAAGGGCTGTAACGTTAACACTACTACAGAATTGAACATTCTTAGCTCGGCACTTGCTTTACATTTGGGCATAGCATCCATTGTTTGTCACGGCGCCAACACCCTACTATTACATATAACCGTATATGGCCAGTGCTAATTTTGGTCAGTTTGAGCTGACAAGCTTCTATCTTCTCAGCACTGACTAGAAGCAGTAACAGTTAGTTCACAGTTGTTCACTCTCTCTGACTGGTTTAGTTGCGTTGGCTGATAGTGTCCTATCTTGCTGTAGTGCTCCAAGGCATGATAGCTATGAAATTATTAACGGGGGACCGCTTGCTATAAGGCAACAAAAAAAATACAAAAATATATACAGTTTAACTGTAGTTATACTTATCATTATGAAGGCAATTAAGTTCTAAAAATGACACAGCAATGCATTTGTGGAGATAGTAGATATTTTATAAAACTACAATTTATTTAGAAATAATCAGGGTAAAGCAATGAATGGAAAAATTGATGTGGCAAAATGATGTACTAATGTGATAGGCTACAGAATCCTTCACCTACATGGAATGATGATTAGAGGGCCTAAGATCAAACAAGCAGTTATTCTTCATATATCAGAATGAAACAAGGCATGGTTTACAGAAGGAATATAGACAGTAATAATAAAAGTAACATACAGGTTACATGTTGAAGTTTAAATCAAGGAAAGAGGTGAGCTGGATACTCTTAGGTATTTCCTGTCTGGAACCGACAGTCTAAAGGGACCTCTCCATGCTGTAGAGTCCAAAACAAAGGAGTCAGAAGTCCAGTATCTCAAAGTCCCCGCAGGGGGTAGTGCTTGAATGATTCTGTAGTTCAGAAATGACAATAACCATATGGCTGGTTTACGGTCTGAACAAAAGGAGTGGTATTCACATATTCTGTTTATAGTCCTGGACAGGAAGAGGTGAGGTGTCTCGTCAGCAGAGCTGTGATTGGCTCAGGTGAGGGAATAATTCCTGGGACCGGGTCAGCCCCCACTCATCGACTGCATTGTTTTGTGACTTATGGCAGGGCATGAGTTAATTAATTTTCTACATAAATGGAGGGGACTTTGTACACTCGTAACGTCTTCCACTGCCTTTGTGAAGACTGTGATTTCACAGATACCAAACGGTATACTTTTCAGTGGACGAATGAGGGCAATAACTGTTAATAACTGTTAATTGTCAGAAAAGCATATCGCACACTGTAAAATTCAGTCTTATTACACACGCATCTCAACACTTTTAACCATGTCATTTTCAGTCCGTTTACATTGTTTCATTGAGGATATAAGAGTTTGTCACTGTGTGCTCTCCATTTTTCTCAATAGAAAAGTAGTTGGCTGAGTCTTATTCTTCAGTGTTCATTGGGACCCTGCTGGGTCTCTGTCTCCAGCAGGCCGTCTCAGTACCATTCGATTAAACTTACCACACGTGACCTGATAGGAACTTTGGTGTAGACTAGAGGTGTGAGATGAGCAAAAGAGGGGAAGGATGACTCCTGCTGGGAGCTTGTTATGAGTGCTCCCCTCCTTTGTTCTCTGGCCAGTGATGAGGCCCTTGTGTATTCTCGTTGGCGTGGATGTTAATTTGAGGCTCCTCTACATCGTCCCCTGTTGGCCATCCTTTGAGGGCACGGACTGTTGAAGCTGGTGGACAAATGGCAAATGCTGTTGATGCTCTGATCCATCACCTTTTCTTCTCCCCACATTTGATATGAGCTTGTAAATGTATATTTAATCAAGGTAGAGGAAAGACATGAACCTAGTGAGGGATCTTTAAAATAATTAAATCCTATTCAAGGTAATTATAGTTGATTCTAGGTTGTCATTTATGAGCAACACTAAATGGGTTCTTGGTTGTAAGCTGTGAAGAGGGTAGGGGACCTGAAGAAATAAGGGTGGTTAACCGGTGTATCGGTCTGCCCAAAATCTACATTACTGAGGACAGGTTTAGGCGTGTTGATAAAGATGTTATCAATGAGGGGTTTTGCGGAAAACAGTGGAAGCTGTCTGTTCAATGTCTAGAAAGGAAAAGGGCTAATCCCTCACACTTATTAGAAAACCTATCTCTCACCTCAGATTTGACATGGATTGGAGTCACTGCATTCTGAATTCCTTCAGTGAATTTACGCACGTTTACCATCTGTACTTTGGCATTGTGGGGCGGCAGGGTAGCCTAGTGGTTAGAGCATTGGACTAGTAACCGGAAGGTTGCAAGTTCAAACCCCCGAGCTGACAAGGTACAAATCTGTCGTTCTGCCCCTGAACAGGCAGTTAACCCACTGTTCCTAGGTCGTCATTGAAAATAAGAATTTGTTCTTAACTAACTTGCCTAGTTAAATAAAGATCAAATAAAAAAATAAAAAAATTTTTTTTTAAAGTTGTCATGGGTCCTAACCAATGATGTGTATAAACCCTGGATGACTGACAGGGGGCGCTGTATTAAAGCCACGGGGCTGCCATCTTGGCGGCACTCAATTTTAATAATAATAATAATATTTTGGAAGCTATAGAAATGCATTAATGTCTACATTAGTTTTTGACATGTTTGTTCTACTACAGACACCTTAATTAATGCATACGTTTAAAATATATTATGTGAGCTAAACATAAAAAATAAAACATTTTCCTGAAGGTATTTTCTTTTTAGTACTAATGTTACTGTTCTCACTACAACAACAAAATCAATGCATGTAATTTTGTCCTTTAACATTTAATTGAAATACTGTAGAATTCCATTCTTTCCCTTGGAGGACTGCTCATACAAGGGAGTGCCAATATGGCCAACCGGCACCTTCAATACAGCATCAGCAATCCAGGGTTTATATACGTGATTGGTCCTACCTCGACAAATTCTGACAGAGGCAACTTTGAGTGCTGAATGCAGGTTGACTACGAGGAATGTACCCTCAAGTTTTACAAAAACGATTAAAAGATAACACACAACCATTAATTATTTCATGCCTAACCAATATGCTTCTGAGTCTACCTAAAATGCAGTTCACCCCGCTGGAATTCTTTCTGAGTTGCTTTGTAAAGAGGCTGTAACTGGTTAAAATGGGCAGCAAACTATGCAGCTTTTGCCTCTTTAGGGACATCTTGCGTCATCTGGCCAATGGTCTCTTAAGTCATTCCTGAGAGGCTATACCCCTGCAAGAGTTGCATGTACACATAAAAGAGCTTGTTGGCTCTGGAAAATGCATATACAAAATGATGAATGGTTCTGCATTGGCTGTGTACTGTAAATACAAAGGGATTTATGGATTTGGAAAAGGTGTGCACCAATTATATTGGGTGGCAGTAAGAAATCACTAATTGAGTTCCAGTCAGATGGTTGAAATCAAAAAGTGAAATTAGATCAGTGTAAATAACTAAGACTCATATGGTAAGCGCAGAGATTAGTGTTCACTTAAAGTCTACGCCTACAGACTGGGAAAAGAGTGGGTTATTAATTATATGGGTTAACCTTAACCCTGGGGCAAATTGGGTGACAAGTGGAGGTTGTGTAGCCTGTAATGCATAGGTTTTGATCACTAACAATGTTAATATGCTCCTGAAACAAAAACAGTACGCATAACTTATTAAAGAGCAGGGCACTTTCAGACATAATAGTGTTTGACAATTACATTAGGTGAAAATCTATCTAAATGATGGCTCAAGGTCAAGTTACGCTAGAATGGACAATTGAGGTTGAGCAGTGTCATTTGCGAGCAGAAAACCATTAGCAATACCAGTGGACCTCAAATATTAATTGGGTAAAACAATGTTACACCTAATTCAAAGAGAACGTTATCAAAGTCACAGCTTATCACTTACTACTAGAACATTTTAATTATGACTTGGTCTACTGAAGTCTCGGGGAGGGAGTTTTTCACTCAATTAACAAGGGGTCTGAAACATTATCATCAGTAGCATCACACCCCAATGGAAAACTTAAGTAATAGCGTTAGCTTATTCAACACCAAAGCAACCATTTGAATTGTTAAAGCAAGTCAAATCTTATGCAGTTTACACACACAAAAAATGATTAAGGGTGACTAACTTCTAGGGTAAAACCTTAACACGTCACAAGAAAAATGTAATGAGCCTACACTCTGGTAGGAGGTGAGTGGCTGAGACTGGGAGGGAGGATGCTCCTCTGCACCACCCACCAGGTCTCTTCCAGTAATCAAACCAGAACATCTCTCTCTCCCCTCTCTTTCTCCAGGAGTATCTACAGGGAATATTGTGTTGAGCGTTCTCTGTCTCTCGTTCTCCCACTTTATTTCTTTCCCTCTTTCTTTTCTCTATTTCCTAGACACGTCGGGAGGGTGCAGAGGGAGACACTGATGAGTCATGGAGCTCTCCAGATTCCTCTGATGAAGAGGATGGAGGGCCAGACCACGTCCAGTGCATGTCCTCCTGAGCCAAAAAGATATACAAGCCAGCCACACACACACACACACACTGCATTGCCCTGGTATTGATGCATATATGCAGGCACTATTGGCTCACACATGAACACCGAGACCATGAAGTAACAGTAAAAAGGTACACACACACACACAGACATACATACATACATACATACATACATACATACATACATACATACATACATACATACATACATACATACATACATACATACATACATACATACATACAAACAACTGAAAGGGAGTGTGACTAGTATAGACAGACACAAAACCTCACTTCTAATCAGACAGGGAGTGATTGTAGGCAATTGTGTTCATGCACAGTCTGAGGTGAGGGGGCTGATACACTCTCAACCCTGATTTTGTTCTAACCTGTGTTCTAGGGAGGCTGATGAGTGCTCACATCCTTACACAACCAGTAAGACTCATCTACACCCACACTTATGCTCTGCCAAGCCAGAGAACATAAGAACTTCAACATCACACACATCTCACAATCAGTTGTCCGTCATCTGCAATGCAGACGTTACCCCCCTCTCTTTCCCCTCTACTTTTCTGTTGGGGGATTTGAAGAAAGGGGTTGATGTACCTTCAGACCTTTTGATCAACCCTAAAATGTGATTCATTCATTTTTTTTTTTCAAGGGCCAAACCAGAGCCCCTAACAACCTCTGTAGGGTTAGCCTCAGAACATCTGCATGTGGGCAATCAGCTTAGCCTGCAGATGGCTCATACCTGGTGACTGCATCCCTTATACTCTGCTGTTTTTTTTTTCACACTCCCTCAGCCCAACGCCTTCCAACCCCCCCCCACACCTCCCATCCCATGCTACTGAGTGCACTTTAATCAGGGATGTTTGGGTTTTATAGACAAAGTGTGCGCTGGGGGGGCCAACCATGCATTGTTATGAAACATTGGCTACGTTGGCTCCCCAGAACACCTCAGTAAAGCAAAGGCTCGTTGTAAAATGAGGGCGGTATTTGACTAGTTGTTTAGTTTGGGATATGCACTTAGCAGGGGTGTCTTGAACAGAGCTCCAGCTGACAGATTCCCTTTCCTTCCATCAACTTAACCCCCTCCCTCCTTCACACTCCTCCTGGACGAGTACCCTGACCTAAGCCTCTACCTCCCTAAAGGCCTTCCCACGCTGTACGTCAAAATCTGTATTTTACCATTATTACATGTCACACTGTGCGATGTTACCAAATTAAAATCTTGATATCAACCTGGCCAGATTGTACAATTTGCTTCAGTTTTGTCGTCACATTCTGCGATTGGCTATTACAACTGCAGCAGTGTATTTGATCTGTGCATGTGCCAGCACCAGCAGCGCAAGCCTCCCAAGCATATTCGGAGAAAATTAAAGTATGCATCTTAGAAATAGTTTTCACATACAAACGTATATATGTCTGAATTCAGAATCAAATAGGCTTCCCAAAAATAACATGGTCGTTGTGGTGGAACTTTTATTTTGATTGGCGATTTTTAGCATTTATCAAATCCCATCAAGTAGCCTGGTTTCAGATGTCATGTAAACAAGATAATTAGGGAAATCGTTCTTGCAAAGCATGTAAATGTTTAAATCAAACCATTATATTAATCTGACTTAATGTGTGCATAATCAGTGTCAGCCATGTTCTTATTAGTCGTAACACCAGCCACACAACACGATAAAGGCCCAACATTTCTGACACGGCTAGAACTTTGTCGAGCCATAGACACGGACGACCCAAGATGTCCGACAATTGTTTACGACCTAAGAATTTGACCACGATGTGGATAATTTGGCTGTGATGCCAATATCGTGGCATAAGATGGCTGAAATCATAGTCTGTGCAAGCCTTAACCCATCCTTCTCTGAGAGTACACGCTATTGTGCTGGAGGGCTGCTCAGGAGCACCTGAATGGTCTCATTGTGTATATATACAGTACATCCAAAAGGATTCTCACTTTTCTGTTTGAAGAGCCCTGAATATACATACATCCACGGCTCATGCCAGCTAGCAGTCTCTGCCAGAGTTCAAACTCCGAAAAGGAGAAGCGGGGGTTTGATCAGTCTCTGGAGATCAAAGCATCTGGGTAGCAGTGCTGATCTTGGATCTGTTCATATAATCTTATTCATTAAGATCTGAAACTGATCCTGGATCAGCACTGAGATGCTTTGTGGATACGGCCCAGATGTAAAGACTGCTGTTTGGCTCTCTTTGAACTTTGTGGGATTTAAGAAGCCGTTCCTCAATCTGTATTTGAGGCCATCTGCCCTGTCAGACCTTCCGGGGGGACAGGAGGGAAGATCGATCTGCTTGCCAGTTGTTTTTGTTTGAGAGCGAAAAGTCCATCTTTTTCTCTTTTTGTATGAGATTATAAATGTTTGATGAATTTATGTACATATATTAAAACTGTATAGAAATAATCTTTAGCAATGTTTGACTTAAGAAAATGTCAAAATATTGGATTGATATTGATGCAGAGGTTTATTATATATGAGGACAAAGTACTTTTAAAATGAAGATACGAAGATGGCTTTAGTTTTAGTTTTTCTTCTGTAAATGACATCCCCAATTGTTACAGTATATCGGTAGGATTCAGTTAAACAATGAATCAAGTTTGGTTCCTTCTCATTTTCAATTTACAATTTTCTCTGTCCCGCTCCCTGTTTTTATTTGTTCTTGTATATATATTTAGGCTTTTGATCAATGATTTATCCCACTGCTGCCTAATATTGTGTTCTACCGGTTCAGTTGGAAACATGTATGATTTGTGCAATAAACAGAAGACTGTCCCTTGTTATTTTGACATTGGTTGTTTTTAATTTGTTCAGGCATCAGGCTCTGTTATCCAACTACTGAAGACACTTTTAAAAATATTATTTTAATGTATGATTTTAATGAGTTATATTTTTTCATTCTCCTGTCCTTGTTTATTACTTATTTTGTTTTATGATGTGAAGCACTGTTACTTCTTTTGAAAAGCACTACATAAATAAAGTTAACTAGGAAGGAACTCAATTATTTAGAGTGAAACAGTATAGAATTTCACACAAAAAATGCTTGCGTTACACATGATTGTATAGTGGCTTTTGCCTAAGCCTGCCCGAGGTATGGGGAACCGAACAAGTATGGATATATGATAGACGGCCTGGCTTCCAGTAAGGATTGTCTGTGTGCTTTAGCCATTTCTTCTAACTTCTGTTATTTGTTGAACAGTGGAGGAGTTGCCTAATGCACAAACTGATCTGGCTACTGGGCTAGAGACTACCCACATACTTGCTCAAACAGAAATCCACACACCCTTCAGCAAACCACTGGCTCTTGTCAGCAAGATAAAGACACAAATGAAGAAAATATTTGAATCAATATCTTCTTCACTGATGAATACCTGGGAGACTATGTTGGCAAATAACTATGGGTCATTAACTTGTCTCAGAGCTCTCCTTTTACCGGAAAAGCAAATCCATGAGTGTTGGGTCCGAGTCAATGTCAAGTTTATTGCTGTGTGTGTTTAACAGTGGCCTAGTTAAACAGTGACCATATTATTGATATAACAGTGTTTGCTACCTTTTCGATTCTCAGCATACAAACTCAGGCTCTATATTTATGCCCACAAATAACGCACATTCCCAAATGCTCAACTCTCAACCTTGTCTCAACTACTGCAACTCTTAAGACACAGGGATGAGACCTGAAATTTTGACTTTGATATACTCCTTAATTCTCTGCATTGTCAGCACTGGTAAGTCCTTGGCATATGTTTGTATTTATGTTAGGCTGTCTTACTCCTTAAGGTGTTGAGCAATATAATCATACTTTGATAGAAAATAAAAGTATAGCAATAGTGTGTATATGACTATTAGTCAAGGCAAGAGTGACAGTTGTTTTTACCTGAACCCTGCTTTGCCTCAGACCTGTACAGAGCCATAGATACTTGGCTTTATGCTGTACCTGTAATGTTATGTTCAGACTATATTGCAAACTTCTGCCAATTACTCAAGCACACACCCTCATCTCTCTTTTTCTCGCTCTCTCGCACTCAGTAGTCTCGTCTGGAGTTTCTGTCTGCAGTACTGATGGCATGTCCATTCGAGGAGGGGAGTACAGTCTCTCAAATGGATCTAATGTGGGCAGTGAACTTTTGTACCACTGTCCTGATGGTTATTACCCTTACCCCAAACTTATGCACAGATGTCTGGGCCATAATCGCTGGTCCCCAAGCCCCAGTCGACGAGGCAGTGAGTGCAGGGGTGAGTATGGTGAATTGATGTTCAATTTGGAAAACTTAGTTCTGTACTCAGATCTTTCTGCTGTTCAAGATAACACACAACGTAGCACCTCCACCCCTGAAAAGGTCCACCACCCTTGCCCAATCTGCCTTGTCATTCAAAGCAACAAAGAAATGGAATGGCCTTCCCTCCTCTCTGAAAGCGTGTAGTAGCTTCCAAGCCTGTCTGAGGCAAAACATGATAAAGTCCAATCAGACATGTTCACATTGATTTAAACCTAAAAGGTCACTGACTGATTTTTATGCAACAGAAGACACATTAAAATCAGACGACTCACTGGACAGATGTTTTCCATTTTCAAATCAAATGTTTGTACCTCCAATAAGTATGTTATGCTCGGTTTACAAATGCAACAATGGTATGGTTAATTAAGACAGAAATAAAAGTAGGGAGGTTGGTCATGGAGGATGGTTGGGCGTGTACTGCGACTGTCTAGCAATCCAAAGATTGCATGTTCGAGTCTTGTTGGGGACAACTAACAATTTAGCTAATCCTTCCCCTAACCCAGGTTTTCCAAACTCGGTCCTGAGGACCTCAAGGGGTGCACATTCTATCATTAAGTTTTCATTGTTTTAATCAGCTGTGCAGGGCTAGGGCAAAAACCAAAATGTGCACCCCTTGGGGTCCCCAGGACCAAGTTTGGGGAATGCTGTCCTAATGTAACGTTATATATCATACTATACAGAGGGAATAACATTTACGTACCAAATAAAGTTGATGATGTAGTTGTTACTGACAAGAAGCACATGGCTGAGCATTTTCATCACCACTTCATTAAGTCAGGATTTCTATTGGACTTAGCAATGCCTCCTTGCCCATCCAACATTTCCTCATCTCCCACCCCTTCTAATGTGACTAGCCCTGATGCTCCTCCCTCTTTAACCCCTGCCCCACTACAAAGTTTCTCCCTGCAGGCGATCACTGAGTTCAAGGTGCTAAAGGAGCTCCTTAAACTTGACCCCAAAAAACATCTGGACTAGATGTTTTAGACCCTTCTTTACGGTTGCTGCCCATATAATCGCCAATCCAATCCTTTTTTAGCCTGTCTCTCCTCTCTAGGGAGGTTTCCATTGCTTGGATGGCAGCCACAGTTCATCCTTTATTTAAAGAGATAGATAAAGTTGATCGTAACTGTTATATGCCTATTTCTATTTTGCCCTGTTTATCAAAAGTGTTTTAAAAACAATTATCAACTGACTGAATTTCTTGATGTCTATAGTATTCTCTTTGGTATGCAATCTGGTTTCCCTTCAGGTTAAGGATGTGTTACTGCAACCTTAAAGGTCCTCAATGATGTCACCATTGCCCTTGGTTCTAAGCAATGTTGTGCTGCTATTTTTATTGATGTGGCCAAAGCTTTTGATACGGTAGACCATTCCATTCTTGTGGGTTTGCTAAGGAGTATTGGTGTCTCTGAGGGGTTTGTTAACTACCTCGTTCAAAGAGTGCAGTGTATAAAGTCAGAACATCTGCTATCTCACATCAACAACATAGCTCAGGCAGTAGGAAGCTCTCTCATCCATTTATATGCAGATGCTAGTCTTATACTCAGCTGGCCCCTCGCCAGATTTTGTGTTAAATGCTCTACAACAAAGCTTTCTTGGTGTGCAACAAGCTTTCTCTTCCCTTAACCTTGTTCTGAACACCTCCAAAACAAAGGTCATGTGGTTTGGTAAGAGGACTGCCTCTCTCCCCACAGGTGTGATTACTACCTCCTGAGGGTTTAGAGCTTGAGGTAGTCACCTCATACAAGTACATGGGAGTATAGCTAGACGGTACACTGTCCTTCTCTCAGCACATATCAAAGCTGCAGGCTAAAGTTAAATTTAGACTTGGTTTCATCTATCGTAATCACTCCTCTTTCAACCCAGGTACCAAACTAACCATGATTCAGAAGACCATCCTACCCATGCTAGATTACGGAGACGTACTTTATAGATTGGCAGGTAAAGGTGTTCTCGTGCGGCTAGATGTTCTTTACCATTCGGCCGTCAGATTTGCCACCAATGCTCCTTATAGGACACATCGCTGCACTCTATACTCTTCTGTAAACTGGTCATCTCTGTAAGACCCACTGTTTGATGCCTATTTATAAAACCCTCTTAAGCCTCACTCCCCCCTATCTGAGATATCTACTGCAGCCCTCATCCTCCACAAACAACACCCGTTCTGCCAGTCACGTTCTGTTAAAGGTCCCCAAAGCGCACACATCCCTGGGTCGCTCCTCTTTTCAGTTAGTTGCTGCTAGCGGCTGGAACGAGCTGCAACAAACACTCAAACTGGGCAGTTTTATCTCAATCTCTTAATTCAAAGACTCAATCATGGACACTCTTACTGACAGTTGTGGCTGCCTTGCGTGATATATTGTTGTCTCTACCTTCTTGCCCTTTGTGCTGTTGTCTGTGCTCAATAATGTTTGTACCCTGTTTTTTGTTGCTGCCATGTTGTGTTGCTACCATACTGTGTTGTCATGTGTTGCTGCCATGCTGTTGTTGTTGTTGTCTTAGGTCTCTCTTTATGTAGTATTGTCTCTCTTGTCGTGATGTGTGTTTTTAATTATTAACTGACTTTCCTAGTTACATTTTTTTAAATTACGAATATTCACTAATATTCTCCCTCTATCTCGCTCCCAACAGTCATGACATGCCCTGATCCCAGTGAGCTGAGAAATGGTGAGGTGTCTCCTGTCCTATTGCAGTATGTTGTTGGGGCCCAGACCACTTATGAATGCCATGACGGTTACGCTTTCGCCGGCTCCGCCTCCAGAGTCTGCCAGAGTAATGGGAAGTGGAGTGGTGACACGCCTATCTGTGATCATGGCTGTAAGTGAAAAGATCTCTTTGGTCTAACCTCTTACAAATCCCTTTACCAACCCCCAGAGATCCTGAAATGCCCTGTGCAGTCAGAAACATTTTCCTGTCTTTTATGTATATTTCCACATTATTATGTTCGAATAACACTGTGAAATTGTGAAAATGATGATGATGCCCTTTTAATGTAATTGTTGATTGACAAAACCACCTGATATTTCTGCCTGTTTTGGTGGGATGGAGTTTTGGCCTTCCATGGTGACATCACCATGTGGTAAATTACTTAATAGACCAATAAGAAAGAGAGTTCCAAACCTCTCTGCCAATAACAACACATTTTTAATTTTCCCCTCCCCACTCAGACCACTCCCAGACAGAAATTGCTCTTTGCTAAGAAGCTATTTTAGTTTCATTTTGACCATTTCAATTGAAAACAATCACAGTAAGGTACTTATTTCTTACAGAGAAATGTCTTTGTAATGAGATAAAAATGGCTGCATCGGGCCTTTAAGGGTTGATTAGGTCATGAGGACTGGAAGACATAGGGGACGTCTGCATGTCACATGTAGAGTTGTCTGTGTTCCAAATGGCACAGAGCGTTAGTCTATTGGAATAATGTGTTTTCTAAAGGTAAAGTTTTTGTATGTAAAGGTAATTCCATTGTCCATTGTTTCCTTATCTTACTCCACCTTATCCCACACCCTAGCTGGACATTGCCGTGACCCTGGCGTTCCCCCGGGGGCCAAGCGCAATGGAAATATGCTTGATATAGGTGACCGGGTGACCTATGAATGTTCTTTAGGACTGATGCTGCTGGGATCGAAGGAGAGGATATGCCTGGAGGGTGGAGACTGGTCAGGAACTGAGCCTGTCTGTTACAGTGAGGAACCATAAACCCATCCCTCACATTGTCAATAAACCAATATAACACATAATACACAGATGCAGTTAGAAGCAGCTAAACTAGATACGTAGAGTTTGAACATTTACATTTTACAGGTAAATACTACTACGACACCCCAGAGGAGGTGTCCAAGTACTTTTCTACATCCCTCGAGAATCGTCTGGCACTATCTGGCCTGGATGACAATAGTGAGTTGCCAAGAGCAATATGTAGTGAACGACATTGTTCCTCTTTTTGTTTTGTTTTATACACCCCGTGCTACATTTGTTTTGCTTTGAAATCTGAACCATGCGAATTGAATATTGTCTTACAGCTGATGGGCAGCAAGTACAAAGGTCCATCCAGATGAGGCAGGGAGGCAAGCTCCACATCTACATTGCTCTGGATGATTCAGGGAGCATAAGCAGAGATAATTTTACTGTGGCCAAAGACTGTGTTAAAGCCCTCATCAACCAGGTACAGTATTACGACAAACGGACAGCTCAGATCTGTTGTACAATCTTTACACTACATTTAGGGCCCTATTCAGACTTGAGGTAAGTTTACTTAACATGTATTTAAGTAATAAAATGTTGACTTGAGTCCATGTTTTATTGACTTAAGTCCATGTTAAGTCTACTTATCTCAAGTCTGATTAGGGCCCTCAGTAATATATAATAATATATGCCATTTAGCAGATGCTTTTATCCAAAGCGACTTAGTCATGCGTGCTATACTTTTCTTTCAAGTAACACTATTGCAGTACAAATGGTCAGTTATGTGTTTTGATATCAAGAAACTTTTGTTTTTTGTTATGCTTTGGTTGTGTTTCTTTTCTCTCTCACACTTCCTCCCCTCCATTTTTGCCTGAGCAGATATCTTTTTTTGAAGTCATCCCGAGGTACGGAATTCTGACCTTTGCTTCTGAGGTCAATGAGATTGTTGATATCTTCTCTCCTTCCTCACACTCAGACATGGTTTTACAGAATTTAAATAATGTCACCTATGGTAAGAACACGGTTTTTATTATTTGACCATCACAATCTACAGTATGTAAATAAATGATGTATTATTGTTAGTTTTTTTTCTTTTGTGTCTGACTGTCAAACATGTTGGTGGCAATGCATAGTTCTCAGAGTAAGATTTCCTCCTTCAACAGGTAAATTAAATGGTACTGGAAGTAACCTCTCAAGGGTATTTCAAAAAATCCTTGAAAAGATGGCTGTCTTTAAGGAACGAAATGAGCTTGAAGATACACAGCAGGCCATTATTATGTTTACAGATGGTAATGTTGTTGTGTGTGTGTATTTGGTTTTACTATCCTTGTGGGGAACATAAGTCCTCACAGTTAGTGGGGACATTTCCCGGTCCCACAAGAAAAAAATGATATTTTAGGCTTAAGTGTTAGGTTTAGGGTTACACTTAGGGTAAGTTGTTAGTTGTTTGGGGTTAGGTTTAGGGTTAAGGAAAATAGGATTTTGAATGGGGCTCAATTGATTGGTCCCCACAAGGAAAGTAAAACAAATGTGTGTGTGTGTACAGGTGTGTGTGTGTGTGTGTACAGGTGTGTGTGTGTATACAGGTGTGTGTGTGTGTGTGTGTGTGTGTACGTGTGTGTGGTGTGTGTGTGTGTGTGTGTGTGTGTGTGTGTGTGTGTGTGTGTGTGTGTGTGTGTGTGTGTGTGTGTGTGTGTGTGTGTGTGTGCACTGTACCAGTCAAAAGTTTGGACACACCTACTCATTCAAGACTTTTTATTTTTATTATTTTCTACATCGTAGAATTATAGTGAGGACATCAAAACTATGAAATAACACATATGGAATCATGTAGTAACCAAACAAGTGTTAAACAAATCAAAATATATTTTATATTTCAGATTCTTCAAAGTAGCCACCCTTTGCCTTAATGACAGCTTTGCCCACTCTTGGCCTTCTTTCAACCAGCTTCATGATGTAGTCACCTAGAATGCATTTTTATTAACAGGTGTGCCTTGTTAAAAGTTAATTTGTGGAAGTTATTTCCTTGTTAATGTGTTTGAGCCAATCAGTTGTGTTGTGACAAGGTAAGGGTGGTATACAGAAGATAGCCCTATTTGGTAAAATACCATCTCAAATAAGCAAGAGAAACAAGAGTCCATCATTACTTTAAGACATGGTCAGTCAATACGGAAAATTTCAAGAACTTTGAAAGTTTCTTCAAGTGCAGTCGCAAAAAACGTCAAACGCTATGATGAAACTGGCTCTCATAAGGACCGCCACAGGAAAAGAAGACCCAGAGTTACCTCTGCTGAGGAGGATAAGTTCATTAGGGTTTCCAGCCTCAGAAATTGCAGCCCAAATAAATGCTTCACAGAGTTCAAGTAACAGACACATCTCAACATCAACTGTTCAGAGGATACTGTGTGAATCAGGCCTCCATGCTCGAATTGCTGCAAAGAAACCACTACTAAAGGACACCATTAAGAAGAGACTTCTTATCATTTGTTTTTTTCAACAATGACCCAACACACCTCCAGGTGTAATTGCTGTAAGGGGTATTTGATCAAGAAGGAGAGTGATAGAGTGCTATATCAGATGACTTGGCCTCCAATCACCCGACCTCAACCCAATTGAGATTGTTTGGGATGAGTTGGACCGCAGAGTGAAGGAAAATAAACCAACAAGTGCTCAGCATATGTGGGAAATCCTTCAAGACTGTTGGAAAAGCATTCCAGGTGATGCTGGTTGAGAGAATGCCAAGAGTGTGCAAAGCTGCTATCAAGGCAAATGGTGGCTGCTTTGAAGAATCTCAAATATAAAATATATTTTGATTTAACACTTTATGATTTCTGCATAACTCCATATGTGTTTTATAGTTTTGATGTCTTCACTATTAATTTACAATGTAGAAAAGGGTACAAATAAATATAAACCCTTGAATGAGTAGGTGTGTCCACATTTTTGACTGGTACTGCATGTGTGAATGTATAATATAATTCAAGGTAGATTTAATGTATTTCATCCTCGCCATTCCTGCAGGAAAGACTAACATGGGGGGAAGTGCAGAGCCCACTGTTATCAGGATTAGGAACCTGATGGAAAGAATACATGGCAAAGACTGGCAGAAATATCTGGGTAAGATTAACTGCTGAACACTCTTGTTATAAATGTGCTCTATTCACCTTATGTAGGCCCGCCCACTTGACCCAGTTCTTGATCGAACGCTTTTGTCTTTCAAACAAGCAAAGCCAAACAAGCAAAACCTTTGTTACGGTGCCTTCAGAAAGTATTCACACCGCTTGACTTTTTCCACATTTTGTTGTTGTTAGAAAGTTGGATTATCTATGGATTGAATTGTCATTTTTTGGTCAACAATCTACACAAAATACTCTTGTCATGAAAATTAATAAGAGTGTATCTTGATTAGATAAGTATACAACACCCTGACTCAATACATATTAGAATCACCTTTGGCAGCAATTACAGCAGTGAGACTTTCTGGGTCAATCTTTCCACACCTGGATTGTGCAAAATTAGCCCATTATTCTTTTCAAAATTCTTCAAGCTCTGTCAAATTGGTTGTTGTTCATTGCTAGACAACTATTTTCAGGTCTTGCCATAGATTTTCAAGCAGATTTAAGTCAAAACTGTAACTCGACCAAAACTAACTCAAACATTCACTGTCTTCTTGGTAAGCAACTCCAGTGTAGATGTGGGCTTGGGCTTTAGGCTATTGGCCTGCTGAAAGCTGAATTCATCTCCCATTGTCTGCTGGAAAGCGGACCGAACCCGATTTTCCTCTAGAATTTTTCCAGCGTTTAACGCCATATATATATTTTTTTATCCTGAAAAACACCTCAGTCCTTAATGATCACAAGCATACCCATCACATGATGCAGCCACCACTATGCTTAAAAATATGGAGAGTGGTACTCAGTAATGTGTTGTATTGGATTTTCCCTTAACATAACACTTTGCTTTCAGGACAGAAAGTTAATTTCTTTGCCACATTATTTGCACTATTACTTTAATGCCTTGCTGCAAACAGGATGCATGTTTTGGAATATTGTTTAACCTGCACAGGCTTCCTTTTCACTCTGTTAGATTAGTGTTGTGGAGTAACTACAATGTTGTTAATCCATCCTCAATTTTCTCCTATCACAGCCATTAAACTCTTAACTCCCATGGTGAAATCCCTAAGCAATTTCCTGCCTCTCCAGCAACTGAATTAGGAAGGACACCTTTTGTCTTTGTAGTGACTGGGTGTATTTATACATCATCCAAAGTGAAATGAATAACTTCACTGTGCTTTAAGGTCGATCTCCGCGCCCCCGCAGAAATCTAATTAGCACAATAAAAAAATCCCCATAAAAATCTGTCAGTTTAAGATAGTTATCTGCATTGCATGCGTCTCAATCCACCGCATCCGCCTATGTCACACTTCCGCGTCTGCTGTGAAAGGTGACAGAGAAAGAGGGTGTTTGTCAGACAGACTATGAGTCATCCCAAAAATCGGTGTTCTCACAAAATCTGTATCGTGACCCCTCTCTTGAACGATGGGACTCTCACGAACACGATGGTGTTTTCCGTGTTCGCCTACAACCACCACAAGCTACTCGTCTGAAGTCGGTACAGCCGATTTGCTAACTTCTGTCTGTATTGTAATGTGAGCAAAGTTGAGACTCTCACGAATGTGTCGGTTGTTTTGCTCTAAGACACCCACAGGCCTCACAAGGCTTGTCTTAAAGTCCCCTGGTACCAGTTGAATGGAAGTACAGTGCCTTCGGAAAGTATTCAGACACCTTCATTTTTTTCCATATTTTGTTACAGCCGTATTCTTAAATTAAATTATTTTTTTCAGCAGTCTACAAAATAAAATAAATACCTTTACATAAGTATTCAGACCCTTTGCTATGAGACTCAAAATTAAGCTCAGGTGCATCCTGTTTCCATTGATCATCATTGACTGGTGTCAACCTGTGTTATATTCAATTGATTAGACATTATTTGGAAAGGCACACACCTGTCTATAAATAAATAAAATCTAATTTATTTGTCACATACACATGGTTAGCAGATGTTAATGCGAGTGTAGCGAAATGCTTATGCATCTAGTTCCGACAATGCAGTAAGAACCAATGAGTAATCTAACTAACAATTCCAGAACGACTACCTTATACACACAAGTGTAAAGGGATAAAGAATAAAGAATATGTACATAAAGACATATGAATGGGTGATGGTACAGAGCGGCATAGGCAAGATGCAGTAGATGGTATCGAGTACAGTATATACATATGAGATGAGTAATGTTATGTAAACAAAGTGGCATGTTTAAACAGTGCATGTATTTAACAGTAGATGATATAGAGTACAGTATATACGTATACATATGAGATGAATAATGAGGGTATGTAAACATATTAAGGAGCATTGTTTAAAGTGGCTAGTGATATATTTTACATCAATTCCCATTATTAAAGTGGCTGGAGTTGAGTCAGTGTGTTGGCAGCAGCCACTCAATGTTAGCGATGGCTGTTTAACAGTCTGATGGCCTTGAGATAGAAGCTGTTTTTCAGTCTCTCGGTCCCAGCTTTGATGCACCTGTACTGACCTCGCCTTCTGGATGATAGCGGGGTGAACAGGCAGTGGCTCGGGTGGTTGTTGTCCTTGATGATCTTTATGGGCTTCCTGTGACATCAGGTGGTGTAGGTGTCCTGGAGGGCAGGTAGTTTGCCCCCGGTGATGCTTTGTGCAGACCTCACTACCCTCTGGAGAGCCTTACGGTTGTGGGCGGAGCAGTTGCCGTACCAGGCGGTGATACAGCCCGACAGGATGCTCTCGATTGTGCATCTGTAGAAGTTTGTGAGTGCTTTTGGTGACAAGCCAAATTTCTTCAGCCTCCTGAGGTTGAAGAGACGCTGCTGTGCCTTCTTCACGATGCTGTCTGTGTGGGTGGACCAATTCAGTTTGTCTGTGATGTGTACGCCGAGGAACTTAAAACTTACTACCCTCTCCGCTACTGTCCCATCGATGTGGATAGGGGGTGTTCCCTCTGCTGTTTCCTGAAGTCCACAATAATCTCCTTAGTTTTGTTGACGTTGAGTTTGAGGTTATTTTCCTGACAGCACACTCCGAGGGCCCTCACCTCCTGATGATTGAGTTGGAGGCGTGCGTGGCCATGCAGTCATGGGTGAACAGGGAGTACAGGAGAGGGCTCAGAATGCACCCTTGTGGGGCCCTAGTGTTGAGGATCAGCGTGGTGGAGATGTTGTTACCTACCCTCACCACCTGGGGGCGGCCCATCAGGAAGTCCAGTACCCAGTTGCACAGGGCGGGGTCGACCCAGGTTCTCAAGCTTGATGACAAGTTTGGAGGGTACTATGGTGTTAAATGCTGAGCTGTAGTCGATGAACAGCATTCTCACATAGGTATTCCTCTTGTCCAGATGGGTTAGGGCAGTATGGTTGAGATTGCATCGTCTGTGGACCTATTTGTGCGGTAAGCAAATTGGAGTGGGTCTAGGGTGTCAGGTAGGGTGGAGGTGATCATGACTATTTATGTAGCGATCACCGTATGTTGTGGAATTTCAGCCCGCTAGCGTGTTCCGTGCGCAGAGAGGTTAAGTACTTAGTACCACAGTTAGTTGACAGTGCATGTCAGAGCAAAAATCAAGCCATGAGTTTGAAGGAATTGTCCGTAGAGCTCCGACACAGGACTGCGTCGAGGCCCAGATCTGCGGAAGGGTACCGAAAAATGTTACCAAGAACACAGTGGCCTCAGTCATTCTTAAATGGAAGACGTTTGGAACCACCAAGATACTTCATAGATCTGGCCGCCTGGCCAAACTGAGCAATCGGGGGAGAAGGGCCTTAGTCAAGGAGGTGACCAAGGGCCTTAGTCAGGGAGGTGACCAAGAACCAGATGGTCACTTTGACAGAGCTCCAGAGATCCTCTATGGATATGGAAGGACAACCATCTCTGCAGCACTCCACCAATCAGGCCTTTATGGTAGAGTGGCCAGTCGGAAGCCACTCCTCAGTAAAAGGCACATGACAGCCTGCTTGGAGTTTGCCAAAAGACCACATTTAAAAAAAATGTAATTTCATTTACAGTGAGTGAAAAAAGTATTTGATCCCCTGCTGATTTTGTACGTTTGCCCACTGACAAAGAAATGACCAGTCTATCATTTTAATTGTAGGTTTATTTGAACAGTGAGAAACAGAATAACAACAACAAATTCCAGAACAACGCATGTCAAAAATGTTATAAATTGATTTGCATTTTAATGAGGGAAATAAGTATTTGACCCCTCTGCACGGTAGGCAATTAAAGTCACAGTTATGAAAACTTAGTACACCAAAGAGGCCTTTCTACTGACTCTGAAAAACACCAAAAGACTATAAATGACTTGTAGCTGGAAACAGCTAATTTTTTATGGAATATCTACATAGGCGCACAAATACCCATTATCAGCAACCATCACTCCTTCCAATGGCACATTATGTTAGCTAATTATTATTGTAACATTATTTTTTTAAACTTTTTATTTAATTTAATTTTTACCCCTTTCTCCCCAATTTCGTGGTATCCAATTGTTAGTAATTACTATCTTGTCTCATCGCTATAACTCCCGTACGGGCTCGGGAGAGACGAAGGTCGAAAACCATGCGTCCTCCGAAACACAATCCAACCAAGCTGCACTGCTTCTGAACACAGTGCGCATCCAACCCGGAAGCTAGCCGCACCAATGTGTCGGAAGGAAACACTGTGTACCTGGCGACCTTGGTTAGCGTGCACTGCGCCCGGCCCGCCACAGGAGTTGCTGGTGCGCAATGAGACAAGGATATCCCTGCTGGCCAAACCCTCCCTAACCCGGACGACGCTAGGCCAATTGTGCGTCGCCCCACGGACCTCATGGGAACATGGCCAAATGTCCTTAGGACATCCCCTGTTTGCTGGGTGCAATGTAGTCGGGCAGGAACTCAACCAATGTGAATACTTAAACTCAAGGAGAAATTTAAAAAAAGATCAACACACAGGAAATAAGAGGTGAAGGACACGTGTCGTAGATATCATAAGTTGTCTGTCACTTTTCTTTCAGATATTTATGTTTTCGGTGTGGGGGCAGAAATGAACGAGGAGGAAATCAACAAGTTGGTGTCGAAGAAGAGTTCAGAAAAGCATTTCTACAAACTAAGAGATGACACCAAACTGACATCCTTGTTCAAGATGATTATAGGTCAGTG
The DNA here is from genome assembly GCF_036934945.1 of Oncorhynchus masou masou. Taxonomy (NCBI): domain Eukaryota; kingdom Metazoa; phylum Chordata; class Actinopteri; order Salmoniformes; family Salmonidae; genus Oncorhynchus; species Oncorhynchus masou. Next base: position 17,418,539 of record NC_088214.1, read on the forward strand.
TAGGATTGCATGGGTGTATATGTAGTGTGTTCAGATTTAATTAGTGCACCTTGGTGTACAGGATCATAGGTGTGTTTTTTCTCTCTCTGCTTCTCTATAGATGAGAGTAACAGTGTAGGCCTGTGTGGTCTATCCTGGGACCGTGATGGTGATGATTCCACTACATCCAAACGGCAAGAATACCCTTGGGTAGTCACAATCTCTGTCTTGGTGAGTCAATTAACAACAAATAGATCTTAGAGAAACATTTTACATGAAAGAGGAACTACTATACGGCTACTGTGTAGGCATGCTACAGTATTTATCTATTTCTCCTTCTTCCATTCAGGTCGGAAATGAGCATAGCTCTTGCATGGGTGCCCTTGTTACGCCTAGATTTGTCCTTACAGCTGCTCACTGTTTCAGGGATAAGCAGATAGATATGATTAAAGTGAAGGTCTTCGACCAGGAAGGTACTGTGCTTCTCTGAACTTCTATGGGCAATGTGTACAATGCACAATTCAATAATGGTGCCGGAGGGGAGGGCTGCCGTTTTACAGGCTCCTAACCAACTGCTATTTTTCCCCCCGCATTGCTGTAAACTCATTTTGTACATAATGTTGTTGATGACCGAAAAGAGCTTCTGGACATCAGTACAGCGGTTACTCTCCTCAAACTGGACGAATACTTTTTCTTTAATGAGTCGGACGCGGAGGATATACTGCTTTGTCGAGACAAGGACCAAATCCGCATCATCAGCGTGAAGAAAAGACAGAGAAAAGGGGGAGGAGGGCTGGCCTTGTAAGAATTTGCAGACGAGTAGGTAAACCACCACTACCCTCTAAATGTATTGGCCAATGTGCAATCATTGGAAAACCAACTGGATGATCTACCATTGACTATCCTACCAACCGGACATTAAAAACTGTAATAGCTTATGTTTCACTGATACTTGGCTGAACGACGATGCGGATGATATGGAGCTTGCTGCCTTCTCTGTGTTTTGGCAGGACAGAGCAGCTACGTCTGGTAAGACGATGGGGGCAGGAGTGTAAGTTTCTGTTGGTCAATAATTGCTGGTGCGCGATGTCTAATATTAAAGACGTCTTGAGGTATTGCTTACCTGAGGTATAATACCTCATGATAAGCTGTAGACCACACTATCTACCAATAGAGTTTATATTATTCGTAGCTGTCTATTTACCACCACAACCGATGCTGGCGCTAAGACCGCACTCAGGGAACTGTATAAGGCCATAAGCAGGTAAGAAAATGCTCATCCAGAAGCGGCGCTCCTAGTGGCCGGGGACTATAATGCAGGCAAATTTAAATCCGTTTTACCAGCATATCACATATGCAACCAGAGGAAGAAAAAACCACCTTTACTCCAAACACAGAGATGCATACAAAGATTTCCCTCGCCCTCCATTAAGGCAAATCTGACCATAATTCTATCCTCCAGATTCCTGCTTACAACAACTAAAGCAGGAAGTACCAGTGACTCGCTCAATATGGAAGTTGTCAGATGACGCGGGTGCTACGCTACAGGACTGTTTTTTTAGCGCTGGCTGGAATATGTTCCGGGATTCATCCAATGGCATTGAGGAGTATACCACCTCAGTCACCGGCTTAATCAATAAGTGCATTGACGACGTTGTCCCCACAGTGATCATACATACATTTCCCAACCAGAAGCCATGGATTACAGGCAACATCCGCACTGAGCTAAAGGCTAAAGCTGCCGCTTCCGGACGCTTACAAGAAATCCTGCTATGCCGTCAGGTGAACCGTCAAACAGGCCAAGCGTCAGAACAGGACTGAGATTGAATGGCTTTGACGCTCGTCAGATGTGGCAGGTCTTGAGAACTATTACGGACTACAAAGGAAAACCCAGCCACGAGCTGCCCAGTGACGCAAGCCTACCAGATGAGCTAAATGCCTTTTATGCTCGTTTTGAGGCAAGCAACACTGAATCATGCATGAGAGCACCAGCTGTTCTGGACGACTGTGTGATCACGCTCTCCATAGCCGATGTGAGCAAGACCCCATAAACAAGTCAACATTCACAAAACTGTGGTGGCAGACGGATTACCTGGACCTGTACTCAAAGTATGCGTGGACCAACTGGCAAGTGTCTAAACTGATATTTTCAACCTCTCCCTGGCAGCGTCTGTAATACCTACATGTTTTAAACAGACCATCGTCCCTGTGCCCAAGAAAGCGAAGGTAACCTGCCTAAATTATTTCCGCCCGTGAAGCACTCACATCTGTAGTGCTTTGAATGGCTGGTCATGGCTCACATCAACACCATCATGCCAGAAACCCTAGACCCACTCCAAGTCGCATACGGCACCAACAGATCCACAGATGACAGAGTCTCAATCACACTCCACACTGCCCTTTCCCACCTGGACAAAAGGAACGCCTATGTGAGAATTATTTTCATTGACTACAGCTCAGCGTTCAACACCATAGTGCCCTCAAAGCTTATCACTAATCTAAGGACCCTGGGACTAAACACCTCCCTCTGCAACTGGATCCTAGACTTCCTGACAGGCCTCCCCAGGGGGTAAGGGTAGGCAACAACGCATCTGCCAGGCTGATCCTCAACACTGGGGCCCCTCAGTGGTGTGTGCTTAGTCCCCTCCTGTACTCCCTGATCACTCACGACTGCGTGGCCAAGCACGACTCCAACACCATCTTTAAGTTTGCTGACGACACAACAGTGGTAGGCCTGATCACCGACAACAACGAGACAGTCTTTATTGGGAGGAGGTCAGAGACCTGGTGCCAGGACAACAACCTGTCTCTCAATGTGAGCAAGAGAAAGGAGCTGATTGTGGACTACAGACAGAGGAGGGGCTGAACAGGTCACCATAATCGACGGGCTATAGTGGAGCGGCTCGAGAGTTTCAAGGAACTTGGTGTCCACATTACCAACAAACTATCATGGTCCAAACACACCAAGAGAGTTGAAAAGAGGGCACAACAACACCTTTTCCCCCTCAGAAGACTGAAAAGATTTGGCATAGGTCCCCAGACCCTCAAAACGTTCTACAGCTGCACCATCAGAGCATCCTGACCAGTTGCATCACCGCCAGGTATGGCAACTGCTCAGCATCTGACCGTAAGGCGTAACAGAGGGTAGTATGACCCAGTACATCACTGGGCCAAGTTTCCTGACATTCAGGACCTATATACTAGGCGGTGTCAGAGGAAGGCCCCAAAAATTGCCAAAGACTCCAGTCACCCAAGTCATAGACATTTCTCTATGCTACAGCACGGCAAGCGGTACCAGAGCGCCAAGTCTAGGACCAAAAGGCTCCTTAACAGCTTTTACCCCCCAAGCCAGAAGACTGCTGATCAACTAATCAAATGGCCACCCGGACTATTTACATTGATTCCCTCCCCCCTCCTCAATTTGTTTTTACACTGCTGCTACTCTCTGTTTATTATCTATGCATAGTCTCTATGCATAGTCACTTTACAAATTACCTCGACACACCTGTACCCCCACATATTGACTCGGTACCGGTACCCCCTGTATATAGCCTCGTTATTGTTATGTACATTTCTTGTGTTACTTTTTGATTGAATAGCTTTGTAAAAAATATTTTATAACTCTATTTCTTGAACTGCATTGTTGGTTAAGGGCTTGTAAGTAAGCATTTCACGGTAAGGTTGTTGTATTCTGCGCATGTGACAAATAAAATTAGATTTCATTTGATAATTCATTGTAATGCATTTCAATTCAATTGTAGCTTATTCTCTGATGCCTTGATTTCAGCACATGGTCATTTGTGAGGCAAACACCTGACTAATAAGATCATATTTGTCTGTTGATTCAGATATGACGTTGGAGCATGAACCTATAATTCATCCAGATTATGATGTCTATAAGAAGAAGGACAAAGGGGTTTCAGAGTTTTATGACTACGATGTGGCACTCTTGAAGTTGAGTAGTGATGTCCAAAGGTCTAAATATATCAGGTAAGTCAGGACATGGCAAACCCAACATATGGCATTGTTTATGAGGACGGAGGACAATGAGACATGTAGCTGTATTTTGCAGGCCCATCTGTATTCCTTGTACTATATCCTCCATCCGTGCGTCAGGTCTCCATACATCAACAACCTGTAAGGCGCAAGGTGAGTGACAGAATTTATCTAATGAATGTAAGTGTGTCATAACTACCCAAACATAAGCACACAAAATATGAGCAGAAACTATTTATAGCGCCAATTATCAATAAGCAGAGGCTGCGCAACCATTTTGAACCGTCCCCCACAGGACATCTCTTTCCTGTTTTGTTTTTTAAATAAATAGATTCATTCATATAAATACAAATCTGTTTTCACGTCAATACATGGGGTTCATTATTAGACTACTTAACATGATTTACGTATTTAATAGTGTCAATGGACAACTTGTTGGCCAGCTTCTTCTTTTTAATTCCGTTTATAGTTGTTTAAACAATGTTTGAGGGGACAAAAAGTATTTTTGTCTTCCAAATCTTATTGTTCACAATGCATATTATTGTCCACCATAGATCTTTAGTACGCCTCTTTCCCATAGACAAACAACCATAGTGTAACATTCTGCTCATGTGTTTCTTTATGCACACATTTCTTTACATAGCTCCTGCTCACCCTCCCCCTCACTTCTTGTTTCTCATTTTACTCGCACTGTTTTTAACCCTTCCTATCATCTTTAAATTCTTGGGGGTCTTGATTGTTGACCAATGACCAGTCATCAGCATTGGCATGCAAAAGCAGGCTCACATATCCAGACGGATCTAAATTTACTTGGGGCAGGGGTGGTCCAAAATAGGGGAGGATTGTCTAAATTTTGTTTTTACTTTGGGAAGGGTTGTGTGATGATTTTTATTGGGCACATGGGACGCTATTGCGTTTTTTCCCTGGTTTACGTTACCTCTTTTGCCGGTTTTACTATATAATTTCTTCCATCCTATCCAAATTTCTCGATCCAACATTAATAGTAACATTGATTGGAGATTCTCTGAACTCTGGCCTGAATTCCAAGTGTCACGTCTGGAGGAAACCTGGCACCATCCCTATGGTGAAGCATGGTGGTAGCAGCATCATGCTGTGGGGATGTTTTTCAGCGGCAGGGACTGGGAGAGTAGTCAGGATCGAGGGAAATGTGAATGGAGCGCTCAGACTTTAGACTGGGGTTAAGGTTCACCTCCCAACAGGACAACAGCCCTGAGCACACTGCCAGGACAACGCAGCTGATGTCACAAAGTGCTGTACAGAAACCCAGCCTAAAACCCCAAACCGCACGCAATGCAGGTGTAGAAGCACGGTGGCTAGGAAAAACTCCCTAGAAAGGCCATAACCTAGGAAGAAATGTAGAGAGGAATCAGGCTATGAGGTGTGGCCAGTCCTCTTCTGGCTGTGCTATGTGGAGATTATAACAGAACATGGCCAAGATGTTCAAATGTTCATAGATGACCAGTAGGGTCAAATAATAATAATCACAGTGGTTGTCGAGGGTGCAACAGGTCATCACCTCAAGAGTAAATGTCAGTTGGCTTTTCATAGCCGATCATTCAGAGTATCTCTACCACTCCTGCTGTCTCTAGAGAGTTGAAAACAGCAGGTCTGGGACAGGTAGCACGTCTGGTGAACAGGTCAGGGTACCATAGCCGCAGGCAGAACAATTGAAACTGGAGCAGCAGCATGCCAGGTGGACTGGGGACAGCAAGGAGTCATCAGGCCAGGTAGTCCTGAGGCATGGTCCTAGGGCTCAGGTCCTCTGAGAGAGAGAAAGAAAGAAAGAGGGAGAAAGAGAGAGAGAATTAGAGAGAGCATACTTCAATTCACCCAGGACACCGGATAAGATAGGAGAAATACTCCAGATATAACAGACTAACCCTATCCCCCCGACACATAAACTACTGCAGCATAAATAATGGAGGAGACAGTAGGGGTCAGGAGACACTGTGGCCTTGTCCGACGATAACCCAAACAGGCAGGATATAACCCCACCCACTTTGCCAAAGCACAGCCCCCGCACCACTAAAGGGATATCGTCAACCACCAATTTACCACCCTGGGACAAGGCTGACTATAGCCCTGTCATCTCCTCAGTGTTGGGGGCTCCTTAATCCTTCTTTGGGTTGTGTGCCTTGTTGCTATGCATTTTGCTTACATAACAACCTAAACTAGCCTGCATGCAGGGTTTGTACTTTCTAATGTAATCCGTTACAGTTACTAGTTACCTGACACAAATTCTAATCAGTATCTTTTGGATTACCCAAACTAGTAATGTAATCTGATTAATTTCAGTTACTTTTGGACTACTTTCCCTTAAAGAGGCATTAGAAGAACAAAAAAGGATTCATCAAACGCATTTGCTGTGTCATCATAGTGGTTTCAGGTGGAACAAACTTAAAAGTGCACCTTTATTTTAACACTGAATTTAATTTAATTGAGAAAACAAAGGTTGCATAATGTATTTGTTTTCCTGCAAAAATGCTTTCTGAATTTAAAAGTAATCCAAGAAGTAATCATATACTTTTTCAAAAGTATCTGTAATCTGATTAAAATATTTTTGCTAGTAACGTAACAATTACAGTTACAGATTTTTTTGTAAACAGATTAACAATGCCTACATGTAGCCCAGCCCTGTCTGCAAATTGCATTGGGGCAGAACAATCTGCGATTTAACAATAAATAACATACAATTGTTAGTTTGCTTCTCAGTGACCAAGCAACACTGCACTATTTGATGGACAGCACATCATTGAAGCAGCAGTGGAGGGATCAGCAGCTACGTATAAAATTGTGTCCATAAAGCAGCACATGCTCAGAAAGTACGGTTGTTTAGCTATCGTTATTAATATTCAATGTGCATTTACGGTAGTATGCTATCTAATGGTAGTTGATCTTTCTTTGCCCAGAGGAATTCCTATTGAATCAGAATTCTGTACCTGCCAGATTCATGTCTGAGTGGAAGGGTCAGATGTACGAGAAGGATGTTCAAATCAAATTGAAAGAAAAGGTGAGAATGTTTGTGTGAAAACCTTCTCACCAGCAGAGAATCATGCTTTGAGATGGCCATGAGCAGGCAGGAACTCAATCAAACATGCCATAGCAATGTTTATGCAGTGTCTAGGCTTACACACTTTCACCCAAATACATGTAGTTACTTTTTATTCATAAAGCTGTAAGCATCTGCCTGTGAGGATGGTCTACTTGCTAATACAAGTAGTAGTAAGTCTGGAAATTACTTTAACCTCTCTAGGGTTTGTGGGACGCTAGCGTCCCATCTGGCCAACATCCAGTGAGGTTGCAGAGCGCCAAATTCAATTACATAAATGCTCATTGTTTAAATTCAGAAAACAAAACATATTTTACATAGGTTTAAAGATTAAGTTCTTGTTAAACCAACCACAGTGTCATATTTATAAAATGCTTTTCGGCGAAAGCATACCGAGGCCAGAACATACCTTGCCCAGAACATAGCCCAGTTGACAAATTATCACAAACAGTAACCAGCCAAGCAGAAGTGTTACAAAACTCAGAAATAGAGAGAAAATGAATCCCTTACCTTTGATGATCTTCATATGGTGGTAATCAGAAGACATTCATTTACTCAATAAATGTTCCTTTTGTTTGATGAAGTCTCTTTATATCCAAAAACCTTGTTAGCGCGGTTTCTTCAGTAATCCACAGTCTCAAACTCAGTCAAAACAATCAGACAAAAAATCCAAATTGTATCCGTAAAGTTTATCGAAACATGTCAAACGATGTTTATATTCTATCCTCAGGTAGTTTTTTAGCCTAAATTATATTTCAACCGGAAAATAACATCATCAATATTTACCTTTATTTAACTAGGCAAGCCAGTTAAGAACAAATTGTTATTTTCAATGACGGCCTAGGAACAGTGGGTTAACTGCCTGTTCAGGGGCAGAACGACAGATTTGTACCTTGTCAGCTCGGGGGTTTGAACTTGCAACTTTCCGGTTACTAGTCCAACTCTCTAACCACTAGGCTACCCTGCCGCCCCGCTCCAAAAGTAAACAAGAAATGCACATGCGCCTGAAAAAACTCTGCGTCACGTTAGGGTCCACTCGTTCAGACTGGTCTTACTCCCTCATTTATAAGAATACAAGCCTGAAACGATTTCTAAAGACTGTTGACATCTAGTGGAAGCCATAGGAAGTGCAAATGGAGTCCTAAGTCAATGAATACTGTAATGGCATTGAATAGAAAACTACAACAACAAAAAAACGACTTCCTGAATGGATTTTCTCAGGTTTTCGCCTGCTAAATCAGTTATGTTATACTCACAGACACTATTGTAACAGTTTTGTAAATGTTAGAGTGTTTTCTATCCAAATCTACCAGTTATATGCATATTATATCTTCTGGGCCCGAGTAGCAGGCCGTTTAATTTGGGCATGCCTTTCATCTAAAATTCTGAATGCTGCCCCCTACCCTAGAGAGGTTAAACCATTCCACAATCTGATTCGTCCATGGGCTATAAGAATAAGAGTTACGGAGTGAATACCACAATGATGGGTTCTCTGAACTCTGACAGTCTCGGTTCCTTTTTCACAGAGGGAGAGCTGTATTAAGGATGCAGAGGAAGCTGAGGGCATTACAAACTACAAGGAGGCTGTGACTAAGAACTTCCTGTGTACAGGAGGGACAGAAGACAAAGTTGAGGACATTGCCTGCAAAGGTACATTCAATCAATGTATCAAAGAAATGTATCACTATGGAAACTAAACACAGTATTACAGGAAAATTCTGCATTTTTATACAGTCATTTTTATATTTTCTAGCACATCCCATAGCTGTGTAACCTTTATGAATGTTCATTTACATGTATGGTGTCTCACCTGGCAGTGTGAAAATACAGGTAGGCTATATGACATTGTATTACATGTACAGTATGTGTGCATTTAAAGGTGACTCTGGTGGCGCCCTGTATCTGACAAATCTAAAACGTCGGATTCAGGTGAGTGTACATTATATAACCTATACTTCCACGTTTAAATACTATGTTTATTTTATCAGCATCGTGCTGGTTGTATCAAGATAAACAGGAAATTGCACCGGTGACATTCTCGTGAAATGTGCAGAATTAGGTTTCTCTTGAAATGTTGGACCTCTCTAGATGTTTTAAGGCCTTTTTAGTTCAAACTCTCAATTTGTGATGTACTACTATTCCTTTGAATGTGTTTTTGGGAGTTAAACTTGGCCATGTTAAAATAACAATGTCTGTATATCATTAAAGTAATCAACTTATTTTTGTCTTAGGTGGGTGTGATCAGCTGGGGGGTTAAGGACCTGTGTATGGGTAATATCCCAAAGCCTCTTTCAACTGCAACTACTAGAGATTACCACATTAACCTATTCCGAATGCAGAAGTTCCTCAAGGAGCACCTGGGAGAAAAAAAAAATGAAACTAATTATGAGCCATTAAAATTTGTTGACTGATAATCATATGTGTAACTTGCATACATACTTGCTAAATACAGTAGGCCTATATCAACAATTCAAATAGAATGTAGAAGTTGTGCCCATGCAGAAGTTGTGAAGAGTAGTTCGTTATTTTCAGTCAATGTGATGTTGTTTGTATGTTTATTGTAGGAATATGAAATTAATGTCTGCAACGGTTTAGATTTTTACTACAAATTAACATGATTTGGTTTAGTTCAAATGTGTGTTTGTTGACAGTTCAGTCAAATATCAAATGAAAATCTGCCGTCTTTGACCTGTTGTGCAGTTAGTTATGCATCAAAACACAATGATTGTCTTTGGACTTTACTTTGGTCAAGACCCAAAAGATAGTTTTATGGTAAGAGCATGTCCTGGTTAATTTTCAACCCAGTCAAGTGTTCCGAGAAATGATTTTGAATTTTGCTAGTGGAGATGACAGTTGTGACAATGATGTTTTGTGTGTCATTGTTAGATTACAGTGGCTTTTGGGCATGGCATATTTTTTAAATCCAATACATTTTTCATTTTTTATTTCAATCTATGTGGGTACATCTTCTCATTCTAAATCAGGGATGGGCAACTTTGATGGGGGTGGGGGCCACAAATATCCGGCACTCATCATGAGGAGCTACAGTGGTTCGTGGGTTTGCATAACCACATCCATACTCCCCCCTCCACCTTGCAAAAAAAAACATTTTAGCAGCCCCCCCCCCCCCCAATCAAATCAAATTGTATTGGTCACATTCACATGTTTAGTAGATGTTATTTGGAGGCTCTGCAGTTGTGGGCAGTGCAGTTGCCGTACCAGGCGGTGATGCAGAACAACAGGATGCTCTCAATTGTTCATCTGTAAAAGTTTGTGAGGGTTTTAGGTGACAAGTCATATTTCTTCAGCCTCCTGTCTGTGTGGGTGGACCATTTCAGTTTGTCATTTAGTTCAGTTACCTTGCGTTCTTGGTTAATGACAGGGAAGAGAAACATTTTCCATTTTAAAGTTAATTTCCAATTCTGCACACTTGGCCATGGGGCAAAGAGAAAGTTTTTCCATTTTAAAGCAAGTTTTCTGCAATTCTACACATTTTGCCATAGGTTGGAGGTAAATGTTTGCAGTTTTTAATATGATAACTGATGATCAATGGGTCCCACCCCTGTCGGTAATTCTGCCATGCTTACTACAAGTTTAGATAGCTGGCCGCAAGACTAATTTACCAATCTAAAAATGTTTTGCTGACATGGGCTAAATAAGTGACTGCTGATGCACAACCGAATTTCGAAATTGCACCTTGTGTATTCTATTATTATTGAATAAAATAAAATGTGTCAAATTGGTCCACGGGTCTACAAAAGGGATAGGCCGCCAGTTGCCCATCCCTGTTCTAAATCAACTAATATGGCAGTTGAATTTCTCTAAGTCATTTCTACCATTAAGAGAACATTGTGTCACCAGCAAGATTAGTAACACCAATGATGGGAACACCAATGACAAATCTGCGGTAAATTTAGTAACTCCAACAACACGTTAGATTTAGACATATCAAAATGTCACGACATGATATGAAAGCATGCGATTTATTGGGCTACAGACAAAATAAGTTAGGATGAACTTCACAGGGTGGTGAAAGTGCACAGTGATGAACTGGATGCTCCTTTCAATAAATATCAAGGGTCTTATTCTGGTACCATGAGGATTGATGCTTGGCTGCTGTTTGACAAATAAAAATAATCTCACACTTTTGTCCATAATAATCTCATCATGTACAGTATACCGCACTGTATCTGCAAGCTGTTGGCTATTTAATATTTTTTTTATTTAACCTTAATTTAACTACGCATGTCAGTTAAGAACAAATTCTTATTTACAATGATGGCCTACTTGTAAAGCCCCCTCCACCCCGGCCAAACCCTCCCCTAACCCGGACAAAGCTGGGCCGATTGTGCGTCACCCTATGGGACTCCCGATCACGGTTGGTTGTGATACAGCCCGGGATCAAGCCCGGGTCTGACGTGACGCCTACTAGCACTGCGCTACTCGGGAGCCCCCAAGCACACATGCCAATACTAGAGTTGATACTTTCACTATGCCTATGCACAACATTTTGTGACAGAACCAGTAGGCCAGTAGTAACTTTTATTTTTGATTCGGCTCATGGGAATTTATGTCCACTACATATTTACGCACGGAAACCTAGCTATAGACAACCACAAAACAAGCTTGTAAGAATTATACTTAAACTCCCCCTCATACTCATCTGGATATCAAGCATTTTAAGCAGCTTTGCTGGCTATCATTGCTGGTTATCATGAAAAAATGAAAAAGAGCAGTATTGATTCAACTTGGTCTGGTCCACAGAATTATCAAGGACTAGTCAGAGATTATAATATTCACTGTTTTGAATATAGGAGTCTATCTGGTAAGAACAAATGCCTATATACCGGCGCTGTTGAGTGGAACAAACTACCGCAGCAACCAAAAGCCATACCAACCATAAACACTTGTGAAAAATAATGTAGAAAGCATCCTAATGTGTGAACTGTAGAACCTTTTTTGTCTGTCTGTAATGTCTGTATCTATGTAATTGTATATGTATTTATGTAAACAAGTAGGGACCATAATGGAAACTAGTGCCCAACATTATTGTGCAATCCTGGTCACTTAAAAAAAATATTTGTACTCTGTGTAGATATGTATTTTTTAACTGAGACACAAAATCAATCAGTCAATTCAAACTGTGCAACGGCCATTTGATAAATGGAAAAAGACATATGTTACAAAACACCAAAAAGTTGAATGACATTCAGAGATGGTCAAGCCAAGCCTTCGATACTAGGTAGGCCTACTACGTAGGGAGCGATGTATTTTCTGTTTGTCCAGATTGACATAGTCTATTTATTGTGGTGTTGAAAATGCAACACATGACATTGAAGTGCATGAAGTCTGTATGCTTTGTTTATTGGTTGTGTGGTGCATCGGCACAGAAACCGTTGGTGGAAAATGAGTTGCATACAGTGCCTTGCGAAAGTATTCGGCCCCCTTGAACTTTGCGACCTTTTGCCACATTTCAGGCTTCAAACATAAAGATATAAAACTGTATTTTTTTGTGAAGAATCAACAACAAGTGGGACACAATCATGAAGTGGAACGACATTTATTGGATATTTCAAACTTTTTTATCAAATAGAAAACTGAAAAATTGGGCGTGCAAAATTATTCAGCCCCTTTACTTTCAGTGCAGCAAACTCTCTCCAGAAGTTCAGTGAGGATCTCTGAATGATCCAATGTTGACCTAAATGACTAATGATGATAAATACAATCCACCTGTGTGTAATCAAGTCTCCGTATAAATGCACCTGCACTGTGATAGTCTCAGAGATCCGTTAAAAGCGCAGAGAGCATCATGAAGAACAAAGAACACACCAGGCAGGTCCAAGATACTGTTGTGAAGAAGTTTAAAGCCGGATTTGGATACAAAAAGATTTCCCAAGCTTTAAACATCCCAAGGAGCACTGTGCAAGCGATAATATTGAAATGGAAGGAGTATCAGACCACTGCAAATCTACCAAGACCTGGCCGTCCCTCTAAACTTTCAGCTCATACAAGGAGAAGACTGATCAGAGATGCAGCCAAGCGGCCCATGATCACTCTGGATGAACTGCAGAGATCTACAGCTGAGGTGGGAGACTCTGTCCATAGGACAACAATCAGTCGTATATTGCACAAATTTGGCCTTTATGGAAGAGTGGCAAGAAGAAAGCCATTTGTTAAAGATATCCATAAAAAGTGTTGTTTAAAGTTTACCACAAGCCACCTGGGAGACACACCAAACATGTGGAAGAAGGTGCTCTGGTCAGATGAAACCAAAATTGAACTTTTTGGCAACCATGCAAAACGTTATGTTTGGCGTAAAAGCAACACAGCTCATCACCCTGAACACACCATACCCACTGTCAAACATGGTGGTGGCAGCATCATGGTTTGGGCCTGCTTTTCTTCAGCAGGGACAGGGAAGATGGTTAAAATTGATGGGAAGATGGATGGAGTTAAATACAGGACCATTCTGGAAGAAAATCTGATGGAGTCTGCAAAAGACCTGAGACTGGGACGGAGATTTGTCTTCCAACAAGACAATGATCCAAAACATAAAGCAAAATCTACAATGGAATGGTTCAAAAATAAACATATCCAGGTGTTAGAATGGCCAAGTCAAAGTCCAGACCTGAATTCAATCGAGAATCTGTGGAAAGAACTGAAAACTGCTGTTCACAAATGCTCTCCATCCAACCTCACTGAGCTCGAGCTGTTTTGCAAGGAGGAATGGGAAAAAAAATTCAGTCTCTCGACGTGCAAAACTGATAGAGACATACCCCAAGCGACTTACAGCTGTAATCGCAGCAAAAGGTGGCGCTACAAAGTATTAACTTAAGGGGGCTGAATAATTTTGCACGCCCAATTTTTTAGTTTTTGATTTGTTAAAAAAGTTTGAAATATCCAATAAATGTCGTTCCACTTCATGATTGTGTCCCACTTGTTGTTGATTCTTCACAAAAAAATACAGTTTTATATCTTTATGTTTGAAGCCTGAAATGTGGCAAAAGGTCGCAAAGTTCAAGGGGGCCGAATACTTTCGCAAGGCACTGTATATTTGTAATAATTATACTGAACACAAATATAAGCGTAACGCGTAAATTGTTGGTCCCATGTTTCATGAGGTGAAATAAAACATCCCATATGTACAAAAAACATATTTCTCTCACATTTTGAACAAAAATTTGTTTACATCCCTGTTCGTGAGCATTTCACCTTTACCAAGATAATCCATCCACCTGACAGATGTGACAAATCAAGAAGCCAATTAAATAGCATGATAATTTTAAAGGTGCAACTTGTGCTGGGGACAATAAAATGCCACTCTAAAATGTGCAGTTTCGTCACACAACACAATGCCACAGATGTCTCATGTTCTGAGGGAATGTGTGCAATTGGCATTCTGACTGCAGGAATGTCCACCAGAGCTGTTGCCAGATAATTTATGTAATTTTAGAGAATCAGGCAGTACGTCCAACCGGCCTCACAACTGCAGACCACGTGTAACCATGCCAGCCCAGGACCTCCACATCCAGCTTCTTCCCTTGTGGGATCGTCTGAGACCAGCCAACAGGACAGCTGATGAAACTGGGTTTTCACAACTGCATAATTTCTGCACAAACTGACAGAAATCGTCTCAGGGAAGCTCCTCTGCGTGCTTGTCGTCCTCACCAGGGTCTTGACCTGACTGCTGTTCGGCATCGTAACCGACTTCGATAGCCACTGGCATGCTGGAGAAGTGTTCTCTTCACAGATTAATCACGGTTTCAACGGTACCGAGCAAATGGCAGACAGTGTGTATGGCGTTGTGTCGGTGAGCCGTTTGCTGATGTCAACTTTGTGAACTGAGTGCCCCACGGTGATGGTGGAGTTATGGTATGGGCAGGCATAGGCTACGAACAGTGAATGCAATTGCATTTTATCTATGGCAATTTGAATGCACAGAGATACCTTGACAAGATCCTGAGGCCCATAGTCATGCAATTCATCAGCCGCCATCACCTCATGTTTCAGCATGATAATGCATGATAATCCATCAACTCTATGCGAAGGAGATGTGTCGTGCTGAATGAGGCAAATGGCGGTCACACCAGATACTGACTGGTTTTCTGATCCACGCCCCTACTTTTTTTGATGGTATCTGTGACAAACAGATCCATATCTGTATTTCCTTCTCGCTGTTTGTTGTCTGCAGCTGGCTCTGATCATAGTTTAGGCTAATGAAACAGGCAGCGAGAGTGAGCTTGTCCGTGTTGTTCGGCGAACCCAAGTCGATTTCCACGTTTTTAAACACAGGGTTGCTACAGTACAGGGACAGCCGAAGAACCCTTAAAGGTTCTAGATGGCACCTTTTTTTCTAAGAGTGTACTGGCAAGTGACAATATGTCTAAAGATAAGCAGTTAGCTACAATTGCACTGCCTTCAATATTATGGGATGAAGATGTAACATGGCAAATTGATGAACATATTTGTGAGTAAGAACAGAGCTACCCAGCTGGCAATGAGCAATGTTCAGGCAGGCTGCCCTCAAAAGTGATGGTGCGGTGCAGACAACATGCTTTCCATCAGATCCTGCAACCTCTGCTACAAGTAGGTCATATGATTTTGCTTGCTCTGGACACCAGAAAAGTGACATGATATATCCCTAGTTGATAGTGACTGCTAACATAAATAAGTTGCAGCTCCAGTTGCAGTTGTAAAACACAGTTTATTCATCTAGTATATCTTGCCTTTATAAAGTCTCAGTTTATGGCTGTAATGACAGGCTACATTTGCACGGTGATTAGTGTGTGCACGTGTGTGTACACTTGCACATGCATGCGCGGGGGTAGCAAGTTCTGTACCACTCCTTTTTGAAGGTCTCAGGTCAAAAAGTTTGTATGGTCAAAAAGTCTATATGGTAGCTACAGATGTAGCTACCAGTATTTCTTAAATCTATTTTGACTGGAATTGTGTTGGTCATTGCGAATTGGAATTGTGTTGGTCATTGCGAATTGGAATTGTGTTGGTCATTGCGAATTGGAATTGTGTTGGTCATTGCGAATTGGAATTGTGTTGGTCATTGCGAATTGGAATTGTGTTGGTAAGTGCAGCATTTATTCCAGTTCAAAAATAGTTTTGTTAAATACTTTACTCATCAGATTGTGCGGCTTTCCCCTCTTGTAATAATTGCTCAACTAGTTTGTGACTGCAGTTACAGTTCAGGTGAACTTTTTTTTGTTTGAGCACATGCCCCTCAAACGGTCTGTGCATGGCCCTGGACAAAATGGTGTTCTAAGAGGACCTGACTTGTGAGTTATTTTAATAATACCTCTATAAGACTAAAATGTATAATAATAGTAAGAAATTGATTAATCTGATGGTATGAAATATTTGGTGTTCTTTACAAAAATAACAAAATACTTTATTTTTTATTCAATCATCATTTAATAATGCTAATGAAGAAGTAGGAAATGGAATGAAAGATAAGAAGAGACCTGGAGATATCTGACTATTAGGATTGTTACACTCAATCGGTGAGGAAAGTGTTTGTTCTCTATGTGGCCAAGTGTAACGGATGTGAAATAGCTAGCTAGTTAGCGATGGTGCGCGCTAAATAGCGTTTCAATCGGTGACTTCACTTGCTCTGAGACCTTGAAGTAGTGGTTCCCCTTGCTCTGCAAGGGCCGTGGCTTTTGTGGAGCGATGGGTAACGATGCTTCGTGGGTGACTGTTGTTGATGTGTGCAGAGGGTCCCTGGTTCGCGCCCAGGTATGGGTGAGGGGACGGTCTAAAGTTATACTGTTACACAAGGATCAAAGGTTGAAGATAGCTGTTTGTGCATTGGTCCTGAGTTGAATTTCTTCTGTGCTCTTTTCCTCTCCTCGGAGTTTGGGGCTGCTTAATCCTTCTTTGGGTTGTGTCCCTTGTTTGCTCTGCATTTTGCTTACATAACAACCTAAACTAGCCTACATGCAGGGTTTGTACTTTCTAATGTAATCCGTTACAGTTACTAGTTATCCGACACAAATTCTAATCAGTATCTTTTGGATTACCCAAACTAGTAATGTAATCTGATTAATTTCAGTTACTTTTGGACTACTTTCCCTTAAAGAGGCATTAGAAGAACACAAAAAGGATCCATCAAACGCATTTGCTGTGTCATCATAGTGGTTTCAGCTGGAACAAACTTAAAAGTGCACTTTTTTTAACACTGAATTTAATTTAATTGAGAAAACAAAGGTTGCATAATTATTTTTTTTCCCCGCAAAAATCCTTTCTGAATTTAAAAGTAATCCAAGAAGTAATCATATACTTTTTCAAAAGTATCTGTAATCTGATTAAAATATTTTTGCTGGTAATGTAACAATTACAGTTACAGTTTTTTTTGTAAAGAGATTACATTACTCCCCAACAATGCCTACATGTAGCCCAGCCCTGTCTGCAAATTGCATTGGGGCAGAACAATCTGCGATTTAACAATAAATAACATACAATTGTTAGTTTGCTTCTCAGTGACCAAGCAACACTGCACTATTTGATGGACAGCACATCATTGAAATTTGCCAGAGTAGCCTACTGTTCCACCTCTGTGCAACAAGTCAATCATGTTGTTTCTTATCAACAAAAAGGTTGTTTACAGTTAGAACAGACTAAGAAGTTTGTACAACGTCAAAGTTTTTACAGCAGACAAAGAGATCATTGCCATGGGAGGTGAGGGGAACAGGAAAGAGGGGGAAGCAGCAGTGGAGGGATCAGCATCTACGTATAAAATTGTGTCCATAAAGCAGCACATGCTCAGAAAGTACGGTTGTTTAGCTATCGTTATTAATATTCAATGTGCATTTACGGTAGTATGCTATCTAATGGTAGTTGATCTTTCTTTGCCCAGAGGAATTCCTATTGAATCAGAATTCTGTACCTGCCAGATTCATGTCTGAGTGGAAGGGTCAGATGTACGAGAAGGATGTTCAAATCAAATTGAAAGAAAAGGTGAGAATGTTTGTGTGAAAACCTTCTCACCAGCAGAGAATCATGCTTTGAGATGGCCATGAGCAGGCAGGAACTCTATCAAACATGCCATAGCAATGTTTATGCAGTGTCTAGGCTTACACACTTTCACCCAAATACATGTAGTTACTTTTTATTCATAAAGCTGTAAGCATCTGCCTGTGAGGATGGTCTACTTGCTAATACAAGTAGTAGTAAGTCTGGAAATTACTTTAACCTCTCTAGGGTTTGTGGGACGCTAGCGTCCCATCTGGCCAACATCCAGTGAGGTTGCAGAGCGCCAAATTCAATTACATAAATGCTCATTGTTTAAATTCAGAAAACAAAACATATTTTACATAGGTTTAAAGATTAAGTTCTTGTTAAACCAACCACAGTGTCATATTTATAAAATGCTTTTCGGCGAAAGCATACCGAGGCCAGAACATACCTTGCCCAGAACATAGCCCAGTTGACAAATTATTACAAACAGTAACCAGCCAAGCAGAAGTGTTACAAAACTCAGAAATAGAGAGAAAACGAATCCCTTACCTTTGATGATCTTCATATGGTGGTAATCAGAAGACATTCATTTACTCAATAAATGTTCCTTTTGTTTGATGAAGTCTCTTTATATCCAAAAACCTTGTTAGCGCAGTTTCTTCAGTAATCCACAGTCTCAAACTCAGTCAAAACAATCAGAAAAAAAATCCAAATTGTATCCGTAAAGTTCATCGAAACAAGTCAAACGATGTTTATATTCTATCCTCAGGTAGTTTTTTAGCCTAAATTATATTTCAACCGGACAATAACATCATCAATATTTACCTTTATTTAACTAGGCAAGACAGTTAAGAACAAATTGTTATTTTCAATGATGGCCTAGGAACAGTGGGTTAACTGCCTGTTCAGGGGCAGAACGACAGATTTGTACCTTGTCAGCTCGGGGGTTTGAACTTGCAACTTTCCGGTTACTAGTCCAACTCTCTAACCACTAGGCTACCCTGCCGCCCCGCTCCAAAGGTAAACAAGAAATGCACATGTGCCTGAAAAAACTCTGCATCACGTTAGGGTCCACTCGTTCAGACTGGTCTTACTCCCTCATTTATAAGAATACAAGCCTGAAACGATTTCTAAAGACTGTTGACATCTAGTGGAAGCCATAGGAACTGCAAATGGATTCCTAAGTCAATGGATACTGTAATGGCATTGAATAGAAAACTACAACAACAACAAAACGACTTCCTGAATGAATTTTCTCAGGTTTTCGCCTGCTAAATCAGTTATGTTATACTCACAGACACTATTGTAACAGTTTTGTAAATGTTAGAGTGTTTTCTATCCAAATCTACCAGTTATATGCATATCATATCTTCTGGGCCCGAGTAGCAGGCCGTTTAATTTGGGCATGCCTTTCATCCCAAATTCTGAATGCTGCCCCCTACCCTAGAGAGGTTAAACCATTCCACAATCTGATTCGTCCATGGGCTATAAGAATAAGAGTTACGGAGTGAATACCACAATGATGGGTTCTCTGAACTCTGACAGTCTCGGTTCCTTTTTCACAGAGGGAGAGCTGTATTAAGGATGCAGAGGAAGCTGAGGGCATTACAAACTACAAGGAGGCTGTGACTAAGAACTTCCTGTGTACAGGAGGGACAGAAGACAAAGTTGAGGACATTGCCTGCAAAGGTACATTCAATCAATGTATCAAAGAAATGTATCACTATGGAAACTAAACACAGTATTACAGGAAAATTCTGCATTTTTATACAGTCATTTTTATATTTTCTAGCACATCCCATAGCTGTGTAACCTTTATGAATGTTCATTTACATGTATGGTGTCTCACCTGGCAGTGTGAAAATACAGGTAGGCTATATGACATTGTATTACATGTACAGTATGTGTGCATTTAAAGGTGACTCTGGTGGCGCCCTGTATCTGAAAAATCTAAAACGTCGGATTCAGGTGAGTGTACATTATATAACCTATACTTCCACGTTTAAATACTATGTTTATTTTATCAGCATCGTACTGGTTGTATCAAGATAAACAGGAAATTGCACCGGTGACATTCTCGTGAAATGTGCAGAATTAGGTTTCTCTTGAAATGTTGGACCTCTCTAGATGTTTTAAGGCCTTTTTAGTTCAAACTCTCAATTTGTGATGTACTACTATTCCTTTGAATGTGTTTTTGGGAGTTAAACTTGGCCACGTTAAAATAACAATGTCTGTATATCATTAAAGTAATCAACTTATTTTTGTCTTAGGTGGGTGTGATCAGCTGGGGGGTTAAGGACCTGTGTATGGGTAATATCCCAAAGCCTCTTTCAACTGCAACTACTAGAGATTACCACATTAACCTATTCCGAATGCAGAAGTTCCTCAAGGAGCACCTGGGAGAAAAAAAATGAAACTAATTATGAGCCATTAAAATTTGTTGACTGATAATCATATGTGTAACTTGCATACATACTTGCTAAATACAGTAGGCCTATATCAACAATTCAAATAGAATGTAGAAGTTGTGCCCATGCAGAAGTTGTGAAGAGTAGTTCGTTATTTTCAGTCAATGTGATGTTGTTTGTATGTTTATTGTAGGAATATGAAATTAATGTCTGCAACGGTTTAGATTTTTACTACAAATTAACATGATTTGGTTTAGTTCAAATGTGTGTTTGTTGACAGTTCAGTCAAATATCAAATGAAAATCTGCCGTCTTTGACCTGTTGTGTAGTTAGTTATGCATCAAAACACAATGATTGTCTTTGGACTTTACTTTGGTCAAGACCCAAAAGATAGTTTTATGGTAAGAGCATGTCCTGGTTAATTTTCAACCCAGTCAAGTGTTCCGAGAAATGATTTTGAATTTTGCTAGTGGAGATGACAGTTGTGACAATGATGTTTTGTGTGTCATTGTTAGATTACAGTGGCTTTTGGGCATGGCATATTTTTTAAATCCAATACATTTTTCATTTTTTATTTCAATCTATGTGGGTACATCTTCTCATTCTAAATCAGGGATGGGCAACTTTGATGGGGGTGGGGGCCACAAATATCCGGCACTCATCATGAGGAGCTACAGTGGTTCGTGGGTTTGCATACCCACATCCATACTCCCCCCCCCCCCCCACCTTGCGAAAAAAACATTTTAGCAGCCCCCCCCCCCCCCAATCAAATCAAATTGTATTGGTCACATTCACATGTTTAGTAGATGTTATTTGGAGGCTCTGCAGTTGTGGGCAGTGCAGTTGCCGTACCAGGTGGTGATGCAGAACAACAGGATGCTCTCAATTGTTCATCTGTAAAAGTTTGTGAGGGTTTTAGGTGACAAGTCATATTTCTTCAGCCTCCTGTCTGTGTGGGTGGACCATTTCAGTTTGTCATTTAGTTCAGTTACCTTGCGTTCTTGGTTAATGACAGGGAAGAGAAACATTTTCCGTTTTAAAGTTAATTTCCAATTCTGCACACTTGGCCATGGGGCAAAGAGAAAGTTTTTCCATTTTAAAGCAAGTTTTCTGCAATTCTACACATTTTGCCATGCGGCAGAGAGTTAAATGTGTAGTTTTACAGCTAATTTCCTGCAATTCTACACATTTTGCCATAGGTTGGAGGTAAATGTTTGCAGTTTTTAATATGATAACTGATGATCAATGGGTCCCACCCCTGTCGGTAATTCTGCCATGCTTACTACAAGTTTAGATAGCTGGCCGCAAGACTAATTTACCAATCTAAAAATGTTTTGCTGACATGGGCTAAATAAGTGACTGCTGATGCACAACCAAATTTCGAAATTGCACCTTGTGTATTCTATTATTATTGAATAAAATAAAATGTGTCAAATTGGTCCACGGGTCTACAAAAGGGATAGGCCGCCAGTTGCCCATCCCTGTTCTAAATCAACTAATATGGCAGTTGAATTTCTCTAAGTCATTTCTACCATTATGAGAACATTGTGTCACCAGCAAGATTAGTAACACCAATGATGGGAACACCAATGACAAATCTGCGGTAAATTTAGTAACTCCAACAACACGTTAGATTTAGACATATCAAAATGTCACGACATGATATGAAAGCATGCGATTTATTGGGCTACAGACAAAATAAGTTAGGATGAACTTCACAGGGTGGTGAAAGTGCACAGTGATGAACTGGATGCTCCTTTCAATAAATATTAAGGGTCTTATTCTGGTACCATGAGGATTGATGCTTGGCTGCTGTTTGACAAATAAAGATAATCTCGCACTTTTGTCCATAATAATCTCATCATGTACAGTATACCGCACTGTATCTGCAAGCTGTTGGCTATTTAATTTTTTTTTTATTTAACCTTAATTTAACGACGCATGTCAGTTAAGAACAAATTCTTATTTACAATGATGGCCTACTTGTAAAGCCCCCCCCCCCACCCCGGCCAAACCCTCCCCTAACCCGGGCAAAGCTGACAAATTGTGTCCATAAAGCAGCACATGCTCAGAAAGTACGGTTGTTTAGCTATCGTTATTAATATTCAATGTGCATTTACTGTAGTATGCTATCTAATGGTAGTTGATCTTTCTTTGCCCAGAGGAATTCCTTCCTTCAAATATTATTTAGCCCATGCAGAAGTTGTGAAAAGTTGTGAATTATTTTCAGTTTGTGATTTTGTTTGTATGTGTATTGTAGGAATTTGAAGCAAATTTCTGTAACAGTTAAAATTTTTTATTACAAATCAACATTAGGATTTGGTTTGTTGACAGCTCAGTCAAATATCTCATTGAAATCTGGCATCTTTGACCTAGTTGATTGTGTGTCAAAACACAACGTTTGCCTTCGGACTTTGCTTCGGTCAATAACCAAAACATAGTTTTACGGTAAGAGGCATGTCCTTGTAATCATTATCCCAAGTAAGTATTGCGAGAAATAATTAGGGATTTGGCAGGTAATGACAGTTGTGAAAATGATCTTTTGTGTTTTACAAGCATCTTATTATGTATTCTACTGTGGAAATTGGATAAATACTTCTGTGTCATTGTACATCATGACACTGTACTCAACTTAGTGAAACCCACATTGCAACCAGTTACAAATAGGCCTTATACTGTAAATATATAATTACGTTGTCAAATAAACTGTGAGAGAGAGAGAGAGCTGCTGCATCATTTGGGAGATTTGGATTTGGGATTATACTTTTTGACAATCAAAAGTGATTTTTGCAGTATGCGGTTGATAGAATGAATCCATCAGATTTAATTTTTGAACACGTGAGATTTTTTTTTGCAATTGTTGAAAATTGGGGTGCGTGTTTCTGTCTGTCTGTCTGTCTCAGTCTGGTCCAGGTCATTGTTCCTTTGCTATGGTAAACAGTCGTAGGTTAGGTCCTCACTCCAAGTTAAAAATTAACACTGACTGAGTACATTAGAGGGGACTAGGCACTTCATCTGGACAGTGGTTTCATTGCTGACAACATGGGGTATTCAAAGCTCCTTGCAGCTTTCCTTCTCATCCTCTCCCTCTGCCGTTCATCTCTGGGTCAAACGTAAGTCTCTAAACCTGGTTTTGTCTCTCGGGTAACTGGTTACATGATGACTTAGTTATGATCTTATACATTTCTATAATATATTAAAAACAATGTTTTAAGTGAGAATAGGCATTGGTCTGAAGCCGAAAAAGAAATCAATTTTACACGAGCACCACAATGCCTACCAAAGTTTTCCAGCACACAGCTTTGACCTATACAGTAGCTATGTTGGTATTGTATTTCAAGCTATGTGTAAGCATGTTGATGAGGATTCAAACCTTCTCAAACAGCCTAATTCATACTCTAAAGATTGATAATGGACTTTACAGTGTCGTGCTATTAAAATTATGTATACCGGTGTGTGTGTGTGTATATGCACACACTACATGACCAAAAGTGTGTGGACACCTGCTCATCGAACATTTCATTCCAAAATCATGGGCATTAATGGTACCCCTTTTGATGTTGGAACATTGCTGTGGGAACTTGCTTCCATTCAGCCACAGGAGCATTAGTGAGGTCGGGCACTGATGTTGGACGATTAGGCCTGGCTCACAGTCACCATTCCAAATCATCCCAAAGGTGTTCGATGGGGTTGAGGTCAGGGATATGTGCAGGCCAGTCAAGTTCTTCCAAACCGATCTCAAAAAACATTTCTGTATGGACGGGGACATTGCCTTCCTCAAACTGCTGCCACAAAGTTGGAAGCACAGAATTGTCTAGAATGTCATGCTGTAGCATTAAGATTTAC
This sequence comes from Oncorhynchus masou masou, assembly GCF_036934945.1. NCBI lineage: Eukaryota > Metazoa > Chordata > Actinopteri > Salmoniformes > Salmonidae > Oncorhynchus > Oncorhynchus masou. The sequence goes on from NC_088214.1 coordinate 17,442,806, forward strand.
CTTCACTGGAACTAAGGGGCCTAGTCCAAACCATTATTCCTCCTCCACCAAACTTTACAGTTAGCACTATGCATTCGGACAGGTGGCGTTCTCCTGGCATCCGCCAAACACAGATTCGTCCATCGGACTGCCAGATGGTGAAGCGTGATTCATCACTCCAGAGAACGCGTGTCCACTGTCCCGGAGTCCAATAGCGGCGACCTTTACACCCCTCCAGCCGATGCTTGGCGTTGCGCATGGTGATCTTATGCTTGTGTGCAGCTGCCCGTCCATGGAAATCTATTTCATGAAGCTCCCGACTAATAATTATTGTACTGACATTGCTTCAAATCAAATTTTGTTTGTCACATACACATGGTTAGCAGATGTTAATGCGAGTGTAGTGAAATGCCTGTGTTTCTAGTTCCGACCATGCAGTAATATCTAACAAGTAATCTAACCTAACAATTTCACAACGCTCTGGATAAGAGCGTCTGCCAAATGACTTAAATGTAAATGTAAACTAGCTTATACACACAAGTGTAAAGGAATGAATAAGAATATGTAGATAAAAATATATGAATGAGTGATGGCCGAACGGCATAGGCAAGATGCAGTAGATGGTATAGAGTACAGTATATACATATGAGATTTTTTATTTATTTTAATTTAATTTATTTCACCTTTATTTAACCAGGTAGGCAAGTTGAGAACAAGTTCTCATTTACAATTGTGACCTGGCCAAGATAAAGCAAAGCAGTTCGACACATACAACAACACAGAGTTACATATGGAGTAAAACAAACATACAGTCAATAATACAGTAGAAAGAATAAGTCTATATACAATGTGAGCAAATGAGGTGAGATAAGGGAGGTAAAGGCAAAAAAATGCCATGGTGGCGAAGTAAATACAATATAACAAGTTAAACACTGGAATGGTAGATTTGCAGTGGAAGAATGTGCAAGGTAGAGAGAGAAATAATGGGGTGCAAAGGAGCAAAATAAGTAAATAAATACAGTAAGGGGGGGGGGGTTGTGGCAGAATAAGAATTAGTTAGGTAACATTGATAAATAAGATGTTTTATCAATTTTCATAAGTATGCTTATGTGGGAAAAGTTACTCGGGCCCCAGAGAGGGGAGAGGTCAGGCTTGTCTTCATATGTGAATGCATCTTTTAAACCATGTGAAGAGATGATTGAGGGGGAACCAATTATCTCTTGGCTCCACAATGTCTGTGTGCTAGTCACTCCCTACTTTTTCCATTTGGGGGAAGAGTTTGGCAGTGTCTGGAACCATTGTATGTCCCCTCTGATGTTGACCTAGTATATGACCTAAGAGGCTCACTGTCTTTTCTGATCTTGTCCAGGAGGGGGTGTATTTGAGATGGGAGTATCTAGAATTGACAATTGATATATGCCATTGGATGAGGTAATGGTTTGGTACTATGTTGTACCAAGAACGAGATAAGAACTTCGTTTTTGAAGAGCAAACCTGTGTGGATTGTAGACTCCGTCTCATGCTACCACTAGAGTGAAAGCACAGCCAGCATTCAAAAGTGACCAAAACATCAGCCAGGAAACATAGGAACTGTGAAGTGGTCTGTGGTACCACCTGCAGAACCACTCCTTTATTCGGGGTGTCTTGCTAATTGCCTATAATTTCCACCTGTTGTCTATTCCATTTGCACAACAGCATGTGAAATTTATTGTCAATCAGTGTTGCTTCCTAAGTGGACAGTTTGATTTCACAGAAGTGTGATTGACTTGGAGTTACATTGTGTTGTTTAAGTGTTCCCTTTATTTTTTGAGCAGTGTATAACTCTGACTTGTGTGTGGTTTGCTCTCTCAATGTTTAGTAATACAGGAAATTACCACGACAGGAGGTAGTTGTTTGGGCTAAATTATAGATGGGCTATGTACAGGTGCAGTAATCTGTGAGCTGCTCTGACAGTTGGTGCTTAAAGCTAGTGAGGGAGATAAGTGTTTCCAGTTTCAGAGATTTTTGTAGTTCGTTCCTGTCATTGGCAGCAGAGAACTGGAAGGAGAGGCGACCAAAGGAAGAATTGGTTTTGGGGGTGACCAGAGAGATATACCTGTTTGAGTGCGTGCCGCAAGTGGGTGCTGCTATGGTGACCGGCGAGATGAGATAAGGGTGGACTTTACCTAGCAGGGTCTTGTAGATGACCTGGAGCCAGTGGGTTTGGCGACGAGTATGAAGCGAGGGCCAGCCAACGAGAGCGTACAGGTCGCAGTGATGGGTAGTATATGGGGCTTTGGTAACAAAACGGATGGCACTGTGATAGACTGCATCCAATTTATTGAGTAGGGTATTGAAGGCTATTTTATAAATGACATTGCCGAAGTCGAGGATCAGTAGGATGGTCAGTTTTACAAGGGTATGCTTGGCAGCATGAGTGAAGGATGCTTTGTTGTGAAATAGGAAGCCAATTCTAGATTTAACTTTAGATTGGAGATACTTTCCATATACTACCCGCTCTCGTTGGCTGGCCCTCGCTTCATACTCGTCGCCAAACCCACTGGCTCCAGGTCATCTACAAGACCCTGCTAGGTAAAGTCCAACCTTATCTCATCTCGCCGGTCACCATAGCAGCACCCACTTGCGGCACGCACTCAAGCAGGTATATCTCTCTGGTCACCCCCAAAACCAATTCTTCCTTTGGTCGCCTCTCCTTCCAGTTCTCTGCTGCCAATGACAGGAACGAACTACAAAAATCTCTGAAACTGGAAACACTTATCTCCCTCACTAGCTTTAAGCACCAACTGTCAGAGCAGCTCACAGATTACTGCACCTGTACATAGCCCATCTATAATTTAGCCCAAACAACTACCTCCTGTCGTGGTAATTTCCTGTATTACTAAACATTACGGATGCAGGCAATGAGGCAGTGACCGCTGAGATCTTGGTTGAAAACAGCAAAGGTGTATTTAGAGGGCAAGTTGGTTAGGATGATATTTATGAGGGTGCCCGTGTTTACGGCTTTGGGGGGGTACCTGGTAGATTCATTGATAATTTGTGTGAGATTGTGGGCATCAAGCTTAGATTGTAGGATGGCTGGGGTGTTAAGCATGTTCCAGTTTAGGTCGCCTAGCAGCACGAGCTCTGAAGATAGATGGGGGGCAATCAGTTCACAAATGGTGTCCAGAGCACAGCTGGGGGCAGATGGTGGTCTATAGCAGGTGGCAAAGGTGTGAGACTTGTTTTTAGAGAGGTGTATTTTTAAAAGTAGAAGTTCAAATTGTTTGGGTACAGACCTGGATAGTAGGACAGAACTCTGCAATATAGCTAGCTAGCTTTCCTTGTTTGTTGGTTAGCTACCTAGCCAACGTTAGCTCTCATCTGACTGGTATAATGTTACGTTTGCTAGCCAGCTACCAAGCTAAATAATCAAAACAAAAGCACATTCATTGGCTTATATGCCTGTTCGCTAGTAGCTAGCTTTCAGGTGACTGTTGTTTGCTAGCTACAGAGGCGAGCTGCTGGACTTTCTACTAGCAAGCTAACGTTCGCTAGTTAGCTACCTAGCTAATTAAAATATATGCTTGCATTTATTAAATTAAGCTTGAATACCACCATATAGCTAGCTATATACAATAGCATAGGTTTGTTCGCAAACAATTCTTTCTTTTTTATAATATGTTTATTATTTTACAATAAAAAATCAAATAAAAAAGACAGCAATACTAACAATGACATTCATTGTACTGTTGAATGGGATAGCCAATTTAGAGGACAAAACAAAACTTAACTCACAGATACACAAAATAAAACAAAATCCTATTAGGTGGTACATGTATAAGAAGACAGCATATAGTCATTACAAGCAGTGTAGTTAAGCCAAAAATAAATATTGAGTGGAGTACAGCATAGAGTAGCAGCGGATCGTCAACCCAGTTATGAAGCGGGACTAGACCATTTATCCAGTATCGGCTGCCATATTTTGTAAAACATTGGACTTCTATTGGAGGTATTGTATCGAATCTTTTCCATATGTATTACATTCCCTAAATCCCGTAACCACATTTCAAAGGTAGGTACAGTCTCCAGTTTCCAAAATTGCAATATGAGCCTTTTGGCTAATAGAGTACAAAGAGAGACAGCTTTCCCTTCGTGGTTATTCCCATCAACTGTACCAAACAGAGCGGTCAATGGGTCTGGGGCTAGAACTCTATCAAAGGCTCTAGATAAGTAATCAAAAATGAGAGCCCAGTAAACATGTCCTAAGTTACATGTCCAGAATAAGTGTGTCAACATCCCCTCATCCTGCTTGCACCTCTCACACAGTGGTGAGGTGTCCGAGAATATTTTATGCAGTTTTACTTTTGAGTAATGTAACCTGTGTATCACCTTAAACTGTACAAGGTTGTGTCTGGCATTCACTGAACTGTGGTTTATATTCCTGAGAGCTTCTACCCAGTCCTCATCTGAGATTTCTGACCCAAGTTCTTGTTCCCAAGCCCTTTTAATGGTGTCTGTGGATACCTCTATGTGGGCCTGTAGCACATCATACAGTCTCGAGACCGACCCTTTTGAATGGGGCTTGACAAGGATCAAGCTGTCTAATGTTGGACTATTTGGCTTCATGCCATACTGTGGGATATGTGTCCTTACAAAATTCCTGATTTGGAGGTATCTGAAAATATGTGTTGTTGGCATGTTGAACTTTACCTGTAGTTGTTGAAATGAAGCTAACTGACCATCTATGTATAGATTATCAATTGTTGTGAGCCCCTTCTACCTCCACTGTGAAAACACCACAACATCCAATGCAGGGTGGAAAGCATGATTCAGGCAAATCGGGCTGTCAATGTATACAGTGGGTATGTTAAGAAAATACCTAATCTGTTTCCAGATCCTAAGCGTATGACAAATGACTGGGTTAGAGTCATAAGTGGATTTTTTCACATATGATGGGCTATTAACAAGTGCAGGGAGTGAGGCACGTTGACAGGAGGCCTGCTCAATCAAAAGCCATGCAGGCATATCCTTCTGTCTCATCGCGGGTAAACTTTTCCTCCAGAAAGACACAAAGTTCAGATTAGCAGCCCAATAATACAGTTTAAAGTGAGGAAGGCCAAAGCCCACCTCTATTTTGTACTTGCATAAATGCTTCTTTGAAATTCTGGCTGCCTTGTTATCCCATAAAACTGGAGTTACTATTGAATCCAGTTTCTTAAAATAGCTTTGTGGTATGAAATTGGGTAGACATTGGAAGAGGTAAAGAAACCTGGGTAGGACAACCATTTTAATAGCGTTTATACGACCAACCAAGGAGATGGGCAGACTTTTCCAAAAATCTATATTTTGTTTAAGCTGATATATTTTCATGTCCCAATTCGCTTTCAATAGCTGATCAAGGTCTCTTGTCACTACAATGCCAAGGCTTGTGAACTTGTCCCTCACTGTTCTAAACGGGGTAGATTGCAGAAATTGCATATCCACAGGCCGTGATATTGGCATCAACTCACTTTTTTGCCAGTTTATCTTGTAGCCAGAGAAGGAGCCAAATGTGTTTATCAAGTTAAGTAAGGGTGTAATAGAAGTTTTAGGCTTGGACAAAAACAAAATAACATCGTCGGCATATAGGGAAATTTTGTGCTGTGTGTCCTTTATTTTAACAGAAGCTATATCGGCACATGCCCGAATGCGAGTAGCAAGGGGTTCCATGGCTATAGCGAAGAGAGCAGGCGAAATAGGGCACCCCTGTCGGCATCCCTTGAACAAGCTGAATGACTGCAACATTTCTTGATTGGTTACCACGGACGCCATTGGGTGTGCATAAATAATTATTATCCAATTAATAAATTCCTTTCCGAACCCGAAGTGCTCCAGAACCGACATCATATACTTCCACTCAATCCGGTCAAACGCCTTCTCTGCATCAAGAGCTATTACCACTGCCTCAACCTTATGATCGTGATACATTACGTTGAAAAGACGTCTCAAATTGTAGTGTATATGTCGGCCAGTGATAAAACCTGTCTGGTCAGGGTGTATGATGTCAGAAATATATGTTTTCAATCGGTTTGCCAATATCTTTGTCAACACCTTGTTTTCTATGGGGAGTAAAGACACGGGGCGATAAGACGACATCTCCATGGAATCTTTTTTCAAGATCAGTGCTGTTGTAGCCTCATACAGTGTTTGTGGGAGTTTGGCATTTTCTTTGGATTGTCCTCTTGGAACTCCCCATCCCGGATCCGGGATCGTGACTAAAGCCTCAGGCTCATTAGCATAACGCAACGTTAACGATTTCTGAAAATCGCAAATAAAATGAAAATAATGCGTCTGCTCTCAAGCTTAGCCTTTTCTTAACAACACTGTCATCTCAGATTTTCAAAATATGCTTTTGAACCATAGAAATTGACTAATTTGTGTAAGAGTATGCAAAGCTAGCATAGCATTTTGAGTAGCATTTAGCACGCAACATTTTCACAAAAACCAGATAACCAAATAAATAAAATCATTTACCTTTGAAGAGCTTCTGATGTTTTCAATGAGGAGACTCTCAGTTACATACCAAATGCGCAGTTTTTCCTGAAAGCGTCTGTGTGTAGGAGAAATCGTTCCGTTTTCTACATTGCATCTGGCTACCGAAACGAAACGAAAATTCAGTCACCTACAACGTAAAACTTTTTCCGAATTAACTACATAATATCGACCGAAACATGGCAAACGTTGTTTGTAATCAATCCTCAAGGTGTTTTTTCACATATCTCTTCATTGATATATCGTTCGTGGAAGCTTGCTTTCCTCTCTGAATCGCATGGAAAAATACTGGCAGCTGACTTTGCGCACCAATTTCGGCGCAGGACACCGGGCGGACACCTGGTAAATGTGGTCTCTTATGGTCAATCTTCCAATGATCTGCCTACAAATACGTCACAATGCTGCAGACACCTTGGGGAAACGACAGAAAGGGTTGACTCACTCCTCTTGCATTCACAGCCATATAAGGAGACAATGGAAAACAGAGCCTCAAAAATCCTGCTCATTTCCTGGATGCCGTCTCATCTTGGTTTTGCCTGAAGCTCACGTTCTAGGGCACGCACAGAAAATATCTTGGTAGTTCTGGACACGTCAGAGTGTTTTCTTTTGAAAGCTACCAATTATATGCATAGTCGAGCATCTTTTTGTGACAAAATATTGCGCTTAAAACGGGCACGTTTTTTATCCAATAATGAAATAGCGCCCCCATAGATGTAAGAGGTTAAACATTCGCAACATAAGTGGAGATAGACTGGCGCAGTACTTCTTATAGAATTCTATTACATATCCATCGGGCCCAGGGGCCTTGCTGTTTGGAAATTGTGCTATCGCTGTGTTAATTTCCTCTAAAGTTATCTCTGCATCGAGTGCAGAAGCTGCCCCCCTGTCTAGTTTAGGAAGTTCACATTCAGTGAGAAAGCGTTCCATAGTTTGTGGATCAGTAGCATCGCATTTTGATTGGTATAGCTCTGAGTAAAACTGCGCAAAGCATTTATTAATATCCTGCGGGTCTGTTACTATTTTACCCGTCTTGTGTTTTATTTTGTGAATAGCTCTAGATGCCTGTACATGCCTTAGCTGTCTTGCTAATAATTTATGTGGTTTGTCACCCAGTTCAAAATAACTTTGTTGCGTTCTAGCAAGTAAAGAGCCCACCCGTTTCGAAAGGATGGTATTGTATTCATATTTTAACTTTGTGATCTTCTCAAGGACTGTATATGAGGAATTCGTCCTAAAAACGTTCTCCTGTTCCCCTAACTCTCTTTCAATTTCTCTCAGCCTAGTATTGGCGCGTTTCTTCCTCTCTGATGTATAAGAAATAATGTAACCTCTAATCACAGCCTTTAGAGATTCCCAAAGGGTGGAGTCGTCAACATCCCCCGTGTTGTTAGTTCAGAGGAAAAAGGCAATCTGCTCCCTCAAATACTGACAAAAAGCCTCATCTTTCAGCAGGTATGCGTCTAAGCGCCACGGTCGCCCACCTGTCGACATAGTGTAGAGTTTCAGCACCATGGACACAGGAGAGAGGTCCGTAATTAGAATAGGGTGATAGGTAACCGACTCGGCTGCTGAAATTAGTTTGGAGTCCAACATAAATAGTCAATCCTGGAATATGATTTATGAACTGATGAAAAGAAAGAGTAATCCCTGTCTGTTGGGTGCGTCAGTCTCCAAATATCAACAACGTTAAGGTTTGTCATCAATGTATTTAGACAGACACTGGCATTTGATTGTTGAAGTGAACTTGATAGCTGTTTATCTAAAAGAGGATCTAACGTACAGTTAAAGTCCCCTCCAACAATAACACTTGTATCCGAGATATTTGGTATGTCCTTAAATACCCTTTGAAAAAATAATGGATCGTTGAAGTTGGGTCCATATAAATTGACTAAGGTTACTGGTTTAGAATTCAGTGTACCAGCCACAATAATATACCGACCATTAGGATCTGAAATCGAGGATGAGTAAACAAACGGAATGTTTTTCCTTATCAGGATTGCTACCCCTCTCGCTTTTGCATCAAAGTTAGACTGGTATATCTGACTGGTCGAGCCGACTCGTAGCTTGACCTGAGCAGAGCGTTTAATATGAGTTTCTTGAAGAAACACTATGTCAGCACCCAGTGATTTAAGATGAGAAAAAACCTTAGCTCGTTTCACCACATGCCCTAAGCCATTACAGTTCCAGCTGACTATCTTTATTCCACCTGGTCTACTCTGTGCTCTGTCACTATGTGGCATTTCTTATTTTAGAGCAAATTGTTGCTGTCATACAAAACTTAGAAGAAAAACGTCCCGCCGTGCGGGAGCCTTTCATGCCACCTGTACTAATAATAAACATAAAACACATACCCCATCCACCCTCCCGTCCCTTTTCTGAGTGACTTCCCCAAACGAAGCACTCCTTGGCTAACACACAAACCTTAGGGTGTCTAGACATACAGCTTGAACTAACTCGTCGTCTATAGATGCTCTGCATATATGCTAATATTAAATAACACTTAACACTTAACTCTCACGTTAGGAGGTGAATGTGGCTAAAAAAAAAATTGAATTGTGCCAAACAAAGCTATATTAGCCACAACATCTCACCAATCATACGTCCCAAATTCTGATCTTCTAATCGAAAAGATATAGTCCGGAAATCCAAACACTTTCCTGGCCTGTATTTGGTCATTTAGCCGGCTGACACAGCCGTTCTGTATCCTCAGCCAGGGAGCTTGCTTGTCAAGAACAGATCGGCCTCTTTTGGGTTGTCAAACATATGTGTTGATCCTTCGACTGTCACCTTAAACTGGGCTGGGAAGAGGAATCCATATCGGATGTTGGCTGCCCTGCATTTGTTTGTGTAACTCATCATACTCCTTCCGTTGGTTCCTCACCTCCAAGGTAAGATCTGGGTAGAAAGACACCCTGGCTCTGTTGAAGTTAAGGGGGAACTTTTGACTAGCCAGCTTGAGGATGAGATCCCTGGTCTGGGGATAGTGCAGCCGTACAATGAATGGCCTTGGTGGCCCGCCCTTGGCCGGCTTCGTTGCCTGAGATCTGTGTGCGCGGGTGATCCGGATGGCCGTTTTGAAGCGTTCACACCCCAGCAGGGCCGGTATCAGCTCCGAGACAAATTCAGTGGGTTTCCCTTTCTCAGTGTCCTCCTGGATGCCACATATTCGGATGTTCTGGCGTCTTGAATGCGACTCAAGCATTTCCAGTCGGGCTTTCAGGGTTTTGTTGTCATTTTTGAACGTTGCGCACTGTTTCTCTATGTCCTGTAGCCTGGCCTCGTGATCGACTGTCGTCTGCTCAACCTCATGCACCCTTCTCTGAGTTGCCTTCACAGTTTCGGCCAAAGTCCCAATACTCTTTGAGATATCAGCCAACCTTGTGTCCACCTTCTTGCTTAGTGAGTTTATGGCAGCCAGTATGTCACTTTGCGTAGGCTCTGTGGGGATCTCTTGGAAGCTAGCCTCTTCAGCTAACTCCTCGTGGGTTGGCGACGTTGAAATTGGTTCGTTGTCTATCTCATTCAAATTATCTTGTTTATCGCTCCCTTTTCTGGTGCCTTTTCCCTTTGTCATATTTGTTTGAAGTTATAGGTCGTGAGAGGTTAAGATAAATGCTAATTTCTTTCAAAATGGAGCGGAGCTCTAGCAAAGCACGTCTACTCCATAGCACGCTCTCTAGCGCCCCTCCGCAAACAATTCTTAAGACTGGCGGCATGGTGCAAGCAGCTCTGTTGTTGCCAAGCAACCTACCCGGTGTTCGAACTCTGAGATTCAGCTGAAAATATGTTGGTATTGTAAAGAAACTTATAAACCCAGGGTCGTTACAGTATCATCAGAAATGCTACATAAAGGTAACACATTCTTGGTTCTTAACAGACAAAAATGAGAGAGAAATTATAAATGTAATCAAAACTACAAACATATTCAGTCCTAAAGCTGGCAAGTCTAATGGTCACTTTATGGATGTTGTCGTCTCCACCGAGGTAAAGACAGATTCAGGTTGGTTATTCGCCTGTAGTTTTCCTTACGCCCTCCAACAGCAGTTAGGGACCGTCAACAGTGACAAATCTAATTTTTCAAATTTCATTATCTATAGCAAACCCGATGGCATAGACACACATTGCACACACTTTTTTGTTGTTGATCTACACCTCGCACTATTTAAAATAATTTATTTAAATGTTTGAATTTCAATAGCTCCTTGGTCATTTGACCTACTAACTTCAAACAAGGTTCAGAATGTACAATCAGTGGGCCTACACATTGTTTGTCCATTTTCTTCTCATGCAATTTACAAACTTTCGAATTTCAATTGCTCCTTGGTAATGTGACTTACCTACCTCAAACAACTTTCAGAATGTCCATGGAGTGGCGGTCACGGGCTCACGAGGCATCCAGTGCGGTAATGTGACCAATCCTGGAGAATCTGGCGGGAGCCCCGGGGAGAGTTCTCTTTTCTTTGTGAAGGGCAGGGCGCCCTGGAATGGGTTCTCCCCGAGAGAGTGTCCCAAGCCCTGGAAAGCGTTGCAGTTTTGGCGGAATCCGATGAGCTCTCCCTGGCCCTTGAAAATCCAGGGGAGATGGTTTAAATCTCACGCAGGGCCGTACCCATATCCGCAACAGGTCTCCAGGGTGAACAGCCTCTGGCATGTTATAACAATGTAGGTAAGGGAAGTTGGCAAAAAAGATCCATAACTTCAGGATAAGGATTGTCTAAGGGCTGGGTCGGTTGGGCTGGTGTGCGAAGCGGGGCTGGGACCGTGCCGCGGTTAGGGGAGCAGTCGCTCCGTCACCCTCCTCTCACCACCATTGGAAGTTTGTTGTGCAGCCCATCTCGCGGTCTCTCGTGTGTGGTCTCGCAAGGGACTGTATGCGGGGGTTCATCGAGGTGGTGTCTGTCGGCGGGCCGAAGGCGGACCGGTGGGGGATTGGCGGCGGCAACTCTGGACGCACGCCAGGCCCTTATCGCGGATCTCCCCAGCTACGGCGCTCGCCGACCCCACACAATGTAATTGGGAAGTACTCCTCTACGCTCACTAGACTTAATGCGGAGACTAAACCCATTGCCCCCACAGTGATAAGGCATTGCATGGATCTGGCTCATGCCCTACAACGTGGGGAGAGGCATCTCCAGCTTGTCTGGGAAGGGAGGCCTACATCTGATGTGGGTAGTACCATCCACGCCCATTGATTTGCTGCTGAACCATAAAACGGACGGAAAAAGCCTAGGTGTCCACTGGGCACAGATCACTAAATGTCAACTTGAAATTCAAAGGAGCGTACCCACCTGTTGCGGTCACACTCAAATCACCCATGGGGTGACTTTGACCCCCCCCCCCACCCCCCAAAAAGTGAGGAATATCGATGAAGTGCTGGTAAAGGTGGTTCCTATGGTTCTGGGCTAAGTGCATGCTTTTCAACCGATCGCTACCAGCACCTGCCCGCCCGTCCAGCATCACTACTCTGGACAGTTCTGACTTAGAATATGTGGACATCTACAAATACCTAGGTGTCTGGTTAGAGTGTAAACTCTCCTTCCAGATTCGCATAAAAAAAAAAATCTAGAATCGGCTTCCTATTTCGCAACAAAGCATCCTTCACTCATGCTGCCAAACATACCCTCGTAAAACTGACTATTCTACCGATCCTTGACTTCTGCGATGTCATTTACAAAATTCCTTGTTTGGCCGCCTTTCCTTCCAGTTCTCTGCTGCCAATGACTGGAACGAATTGCAAAAATCACTGAAGCTGGAGACTCTCTATCTCCCTCACTTGCTTTAAGCACCAGCTGTCAGAGCAGCTCACAGATCACTGCACCTGTACATAGCCCATCTGTAAATAGCCCATCCAGCTACCTCATCCAAATACTGATAATCCAAATAATATTATTTATTTATTTGCTCCTTTGCACCCCAGTATCTCTACTTACACATTCATCTCCTGCACATCTATCACTCCAGTGTTTAATTGCTAAATTGTAATAATTTTGCCACTGTGGCCTATTTATTGCCTTACCTCCCTTATCTTACCTCGACTGTATGTTTTGTTATTCCATGTGTGACTCTGTGTTGTTGTTTGTGTCGCACGGCTTTGCTTTATCTTGGCCAGGTCACAGTTGTAAATGAGAACTTGTTCTCAACTTGCCTACCTGTTAAATAAAGGTGAAATAATGTTATTTAAAAAATAAATAAAAGCTTGACTGGGCAAGCAAATGATTGAAAGGGGATGATTATTTTCTTTTGCTTCTTCCGACACCCGGTTGATGGTGTCGCTAGATACCGAGAGGGGTATTTGGTTCTCAAGCTTATAAGTATTGCGCTGGCACTTGATGTCGATTGGGTGTAAAAACCCAGTTAAAGTCTGCTGAAGGTTAGTAGCGGCAACTGATGTCCAGTTTGTAAGACAGAAAAGCCTCTGATGATACCACCAGGTTTTACTCGGGCTGGGGGCAGCACTCAGGTTGTGGAGGTTGGGTTGGGGAGCGGATAAAAGCGGAAAGGTCACCAGGTGCACAGAGCTTGTTTCAGGTTACCAGGTGCACAAGGAGGCCAAGCAAGGGCAGCCGGACTCGGGCTCAGGCCATGGAGGTTGGAGTGGGGACTTAGACTGTGATCAGAAAAATGCAGGCGGGTCACCAGGAGCACAGAGCCTGTTACGGTCAATGGGGGCCTGCCTGGAGGTCAGGAAGGCCCCAGGGAGAAGGGCCAAGTGAATAGGTGTGTGAGTGACACTGTCCTTCAGGGGGGCAAAGCAGGCAAATTAATGTAAAATCGTGTGAGGTGAAAATGGACAAACTGAAGGGTGTGCAATTTGTAGGCCCACTGAGTATACATTCTGAACTTTGATTGAAGTCAGTAGGACACATGACCAAGAAGCTAGCTATTGAAATGTTAAAGATTTAAAAATTCATGTAAAATCATGTAAGATGAAAATGGACAAACTAACTTGTGTGCAATGTGTAGGCCCACTGGTTGTACATTCTGAACCTTGTTTGAGTCCAGTAGGTCACATGACCAAGAAGCTATTGAAATTCTAAACTTTGAAAAATTAATGTAAAAACGTGTGAGGTGAAAATGGACAAACTAAAGGGTGTTCAATATAGAAGGGTAATCAGTGGACATTCTGAACCATGTTTGAGGTCATTAGGTCACATGAGCAAGGAGCTATTGATTTTTTTTTAAATGTATGTAAGATTGTGTGAGTTGAAAATGGACAAACTAAAGGGTAGGCCCACTGAGTGTACATTCTGAACCTTGTTTGAAGTCAGTAGGTCACATGACCAAGGGGCTATTGAAATTCAAATGTAAAAAAAAGTTTGTACTTTGTTTACGCTCCCTAACTAATTAAACTAGGAATACAAAATGCTGCTCACATTTCCGCATGTTTATTAGCTTTGCAAAGGGAATTAAGGTCCAAATCATGAAAATATGACCTGTGCAATTTTTCCAACATCATGACACTTATTTGGAGTCTGTGGCTCAAGTGGTTTGAAAGCGCGAATATCCGTCTGGCTTTACCTCGGTGTAGTCTCATTCTTATCCAAGGCTAGATATTGAGCTCATTCTGGGCAAAACATTGTCTGACAACCTTAATGCTAAGGACTCTGTTTAAAAATCCGGTATTTGGTTCTCGGTAAAGGACAGAAGGTTCATGAGGAGATGCGAGGAGTGTGTTTTGTATCTCTAATCAAGTTGTCACCGAGATTGGTGTCATATTGGTTTAGATATGATGGTAGGGAAATTTGAGCACTGAGCTTCAACCAATGCCTATATTGTTCACCATAAAGCAATGCTGAACTGATCAATGGTTTGCAAAAAAATAAATAATTGACAACATCTGTAAAAATGTTGCAAATATTTAGCTGTTTTAATATTTTATTTCAAGCCCACCTACATTATAAACTATGAGTACTATTTTGGTAATGTGTCCGTTTGTTGCAGGTACATAATGGTGGCCCCAAACATCCTTCGGGTTGGCAGTGAGGAGAACATATACTTGGAGAGCTCAGTGGGTGGTGAGGTGAACCTTATTGTCATGGACTTTCCTTTGAAAAGATTGAAGCTTTATGAAAAAAAACAGATCCTTGGAGACAACAACCAGGCTCTGCATCAGCTAAAGGTAACACTTTGCATATTTTTGTGGTGCAAGTATGCAGGGAAAACATTTTGTATGGCTGTGTTCTTACATTATGTACTTACATGATGTATACCTTATTATTTTAAATTCCATGCATTGTTTACAGTATATATATATATATATATTTTTTTTAACACTTCCCTTCTCTCAAGGTAATACAATTTAGATTTAGATTGGGGTAAAAATCTCAACCATCCCTTTAATTGTCCCTGTAAGGCTTTGCAGTAAGGCACCCTTTATAAAGGCTTCATACAAGATTTATAAGTGGTTAATAGATTGTTCACTATTCTCATTTATAGTTTATAAATCAGTTATAAAGCCTTATTACAGTGATTAGCAAACTCCCCAATGGGTGCTCATTTTGGGGTTTGCAATAGCACTACACAGCTAATTCAGATAATCAAATCGTGATGAGTTGATTATATAAATCAGCTGTGTAGTGGTAGCCCTTTGGTGTCCCCAGAACCGAGGTTGGAGAAACGCTGCCTTATTACATATTGTTAAGGTTATTAACAAATGTGTGCTTGTCATTTTGGTCCTTTTGAAATAGGGAGATAAAACATAATAAAGGGTATGTTACTGTAATTTAATTATACCAATATGTATTCATTAATAGAATTCCCTTCATCTATTTTATGAGAATTTGTAAGATTCTTGTTTGCATAAAATAGACGGAGACCAGTCTTTTCAATAATAGGTAACAGAATTTATTCTCGGAGCGCGCTGCCACGTTACCACGAGCAACAGTTTATATACAATAACATGACGTCATTTCATTGCTTCAAGAATGAATCCCCTCCTCCCGACCTAGAATCAAGTGAGGTTAAAAGTTAATTCTAACTCACTAACACACTCACAGGACACCCAACATAAGTGAATTAACTTTTGACCCCTCAACATTATCCATCACCACTTAGCTGACAGTTCTAATTAACAGAAAACCTAGGAATGCACTCACTGTCTTATCTAAAACACCCCAGAGCTAAGTTTCGTCAGTTCAACCATAGGTTAACTACCTTATCTGTTTACTTAATCCACAACCCATTTCTTTCTTCCTAGTTGGAATGCTGTTCATTAACTTTAATTACTCCTTGTCCATGTCACACAATCCCATCTTATGAACTCATATTGTTAATCAGATATAATAAAACAGAGTATAAGTTTACTTAGTTACAGTTCCATTTAAAATGATTTGTTCAGTCATTTAATCATAATTTTCCTAACAGGGTACCTTATGTGTAGTGCTACTGTTACCATTGTGGAAAAATGTTTTGTTAGCTATTAATAATTATCATGCCTTTGAACAAGCTTCACTAACATCCATTCTCTCTCCCTCGCTCTCTCTCTCTTGGAAGCTTGATCAAAAATACTTCAAAAGCAATGTTAGAGGCAATCAGTATGTGCACCTGACAGCAGAATTCAGAGGCAGACATTTGGAGACAGTTGTTTTGGTGTCCTTCCAGGCAGGTTATGTCTTCCTCCAGACAGATAAACCTATCTATAACCCTGGAGAGGACGGTAAGTATGCAGCAAACCTATCCCATGCCTCATTCAAAGTGCTCCATCATTTTGCATATACAAAATGTGTTTTTTAGTGTATTCAGTCAACAATGGCAGAATGTCTTAACACATACATCACCATATTATTAAGGTGCAATGCATACAAAAAATAATCATAGGCAGTTATGAAGCCTACAAAGGTAATTCATATCAAGAGAGCTTCACATTAGGTTTAATTTGAGACTTTACTTGAGTAATCCTCCCATTTGTGCATAATAAAAATGTGGTTTCCCCTTTTCAGTTAAGTACAGACTATTTGTCACAAACCTTGACGCAAAGGCAGCAAAAGGTATTGTTGGTGTTGGTTTAAAGGTAAGATAAAATTATGCAATAGCCTACTTTACAGGTATCACATATTTGGAAAAGCACAGTGAAATATAGATCAACACAGAACAATTTTTGAAAAAAATCAGATGAATGTAGGATAACTTTATGAGAGCGATTTTGTAAGTCACTGTTGTTACTTCTAAAATATGTTGAATCAGTTGTTTGGAATTAGAATAACAATTGATTATCTAATTAGCAACTACTTAGCTCTAATCTGATTGGTCAGATGTTTGTTAATTGTTGCAAGAGAAAAGGAAGTAGGGCAGTTAATTCATGACTGTAACAGGGTATTGACTAGATGGTAGTGCTGAGCGATAAATGCTTTTTCAAGTCAGTATGGTTTAGGTTCAATTCAATAAAAAGATCTTGGTTTTCAGTTTCCGTTTAGATTAGTATTTTTTAAAAGAAAACGCATTATCATAATAATTATAATTAATAAAAGTCCCATGATGGTAGTGACTGCCCATTACTGCTAATCACTTATTAACCATCATTTATTCACATTATTTTACTGTACTTTAATCAAATATTTCAGTTGTGTATATTACTTTTTTTTATGACTTTATTTAATTCCAAGTCATCTTATCTCTGTTGAGCTGCTGCCTATGCTGGCTGAAAATCAATATTTTATAAGTTGTTCAAAGTAAATAAGGCATACTTGACTGCTAAATGAATATCAATCACTTCGATCATGTATTTTCAGGTAGAGATACCTCCGAAGCAACTGCTCTCTATCCCTCTTGATTTAAGCGTTCTTCTGTCTCCTCTCTGTGTCTGCCCCACACAGACCGGACAAGAAGAAGCACAATGGAGTTTGGTCTTTGTAGTTAATTACCACATTTTTTGCACTAAACTATGGATACTATTAGCCTGTTGGAAACTACAACTCCCTACTACATCGCTCAGATCGGGCTTAATCTGATTTACAGTGAGCTCTAAAAGTATTTGGACAGTGACACATTTTTGGTTGTTTTGGCTCTGTACTCCAGCACTTTGGATTTGAAATTATACATTGACTATGAAGTTAAAGTGCTGACTGTCAGCTTTAATATGAGGGTATTTTCACTCATATCGGGTGAACCGTTTAGTCCACCCATTTTAGGGGACCAAAAGTATTGGGATAAATTAACTTATGTCTATTATAGTAGTCAAAAGTTTAGTATGTGGTCCCATATTCATAGCATGCAATGATTACATCAAGCTTGTGACTCTACAAACTTGTTGGATGCATTTGCGGTTTGCTTTGGTTGTTTCAGATTATTTTGTGCCCAACAGAAATTAATGTAATGTATCAGTTTGGAGTAACTTTTATTGTAAATAAGAATAGAATGTTGGGCCTCCCGGGTGGCGCAGTGGTTAAGGGCGCCGTGCTTTAGCGCCAGCTGTGCCATCAGAGACTCTGGGTTCGCGGGATGTCCTTGTCTCATCGCGCACCAGCGACTCCTGTGGCGGGACGGGCGCTGTGCGCGCTAACCAAGGTTACCAGGTACACGGTGTTTCCTCTGGCATATTGGTGCGGCTGGCGCTGTGTTAAGAAGCAGGGCGGCTGGTTGGGTTGTGTATCGGAGGACGCATGACTTTCAACCTTCGTCTCTCCCGAGCCCGTATGGGAGTTGTAGCGATGAGACAAGATAGTAGGCACTACAACAATTGGATACCACGAAATTGGGGAGAAAAAGGGGTAAAATTCAACACAAAAAAAAGAATAGAATGTTTCTCAACACTTCTACATTAATGTTGATGTTACCATGATTACGGAAAGTCCTGAATGAATCGTGAAAAATTATAAGTGAGAAAGTTACAGACCCACAAATATCATATCCCCCAGTTATGCTAACCTCTCACCATTACAAGCAAAACATTTTTTGGGGGTATGATATTTATACCGGAGTAGCTTTCTCACTCATCACTATTCATGATTGATTCAGGAATTATCCGTAATTATGGTAGAATCCATGTTAATGTAGAAGTGTTCAGAAGCATTACATTCTCTGGTGGACATCCCTGCAGTCAGCATGCCAATTGCACAA
The DNA here is from genome assembly GCF_036934945.1 of Oncorhynchus masou masou. Lineage (NCBI taxonomy): Eukaryota > Metazoa > Chordata > Actinopteri > Salmoniformes > Salmonidae > Oncorhynchus > Oncorhynchus masou. Next base: position 17,461,349 of record NC_088214.1, read on the forward strand.
CATTTTAGAGAAATACGCTTTTTGTGCGTATGGAAAATGTGTCTGGGATATTTTATTCCAGCTCATGAAACATGGTACCAGCACCTTACATGTTGAGTTTGTTCAGTGTTACATGAATATCACGACACAATTGTTCTGATCTCTGAACATTGTAACTGTCGGCCTACTGTCGGCCGACATATACAGTGGGGCGAACAAGTATTTGATACACTGCCGATTTTGCACGTTTTCCTACTTACAAAGCATGTAGAGGTCTGTAATCTTTTATCATAGGTACACTTCAACTGTGAGAGACGGAATCTAAAACAAAAATCCAGAAAATCACATTGTATGATTTTTAAGCAATTCATTTGCATTTTATTGCATGACATAAGTATTTGATCACCTACCAACCAGTAAGAATTCCGGCTCTCACAGACCTGTGCTCTCCACTCATTACCTGTATTAACTGCACCTGTTTGAACTCGTTACCTGTATAAAAGACACCTGTCCACACACTCAATCAAATAGACTCCAACCTCTCCACAATGGCCAAGACCAGAGAGGGTGTAAGGACATCAGGGATAAAATTGTAGACTTGCACAAGGCTGGGATGGGCTACAGGACAATAGGCAAGCAGCTTGGTGAGAAGGCAACAACTGTTGGCGCAATTATTAGATAATGGAAGAAGTTCAAGATTACGGTCAATCATCCTCGGTCTGGGGCTCCATACAAGATCTCACCTCGTGGGGCATCAATGATCATGAGGATGGTGAGGGATCAGCCCAGAACTACACGGCAAGACCTGGTCAATGACCTGAAGAGAGCTGGGACCTCAGTCTCAAAGGAAACCAGTAGTAATACACTACGCCATCATGGATTAAAATCCTGCAGCGCACGCAAGGTCCCCCTGCTCAGGCCAGCGCATGTCCAGGCCCGTCTGAAGTTTGCCAATGATCATCTGGATGATCCAGAGGAGGAATGGGAGAAGGTTATGTGGTCTGATGAGACAAAAATAGATTTTTTGGTCTAAACTCCACTCGCCGTGTTTGGAGGAAGAAGAAGGATGAGTACAACCCAAAGAACACCATACCAACCGTGAAGCATGGAGGTGGAAACATAATTCTTTGGGGATGCTTTTCTGCAAAGGGGACAGGACGACTGCACCGTATTGAGGGGAGGATAGATGGGACCGTGTATCGCGAGGTCTTGGCCAACAACCTCATTCCCTCAGTAAGAGCATTGAAGATTGTTCGTGGCTGTGTCTTCCAGCATGTCACTGACCCAAAACACACAGCCAGGGCAACTAAGGAGTGGCTCCGTAAGAAGCATCTCAAGGTCCTGGAGTGGCCTAGCCAGTCTCCAGACCTGAACCCAATAGAACATCTTTGGAGGGAGCTGAAAGTTCGTATTGCCCAGCGACAGCCACGAAACCTGAAGGATCTGGAGAAGGTCTGTATGGAGGAGTGGGCCAAAATCCATGCTGCAGTGTGTGCAAACCTGGTCAAGAACTACAGGAAATGTATGATCTCTGTAATTGCAAACAAAGCTTTCTGTACCAAATATTAAGTTCTGCTTTTCGGATGTATCAAATACTTATGTCATGCAATAAAATGCTAATTAATTACTTAAAAATCATACAATGTAATTTTCTGGATTTTTGTTTTAGATTCCGTCTCTCACAGTTGAAGTGTACCTATGATAAAAATTACAGACCTCTACATGCTTTGTAAGTAGGAAACACTGCCGATTTTGCAGGTTATCAAATACTTCTTCTCCCCACTGTATATTGTTTACCGGATCAGCTGGTGTAAGAATAATTTCAAAAAATATTTTTATAATGTTAATTATTTTATTTTCTGCTTTTCAACAGAGTGTTGATGGCACTATAGTCTCGCAGAGCAAAATGAGTCTGAGTGTCGATGGACTTTATGCCCACCAATTTTTGCTCCCAGATATCGTCAAGTAAGTTTAATCACCTTTTTGTGTGTGTGTGTGTGCAGGGTTACTATACTATATATATTTTTGACAACTTTTACTTTTACTCCACTACATTCCTAAAGAAGATAATGTATGCTTTACTAAAATTTTCCCTGAATTACTTGTTACTTTTCGAATGCTTAGCAGAACAGGAAAATGGTTCAATTCGCACCTTTTCAAGGGAACACCCCTGGTCATCCCTACTGCCTCTGATCTGGCGGACTCACTAAACAACAAATGATTTGTAAATTATGTCTCAGTGTTGGAGTGTGCCCATAGCAGCTATCCGTAAATATATATATATATATATATATATTTTGTTTACAAATAATGCCATCAGTTGTTGAATCTTATGTTCATACAATGTTAAATTTGCTGAAATTAAACGTAGTTGACAGTGAGAGGACGTTTCCTTTTTTGCTGAGTTTATTTTGCTGGGTGACTTTTACTTTTACTTGAGTCATTTGCTATTAAGCTAACATGTGGAATTTTAAGATGGTCATACCAAAGATCATTTACATTTACATTACATTTAAGTCATTTAGCAGACGCTCTTATCCAGAGCGACTTACAAAACAATCACAGCCAAACCCGGACGACGCTGGGCCTATGGGACTCACAATCACGACCGGTTGAGATACAGCCTGGATTCGAACCAAGGTGTCTGTAGTGACGCCACAAGCGCCTTAGACTGCTGCGCCACTCGTAAGCCCAGGTAAAGTACAGCGGGGGATCTGGACGGTGCTGTAGGGGGCTCGGGACCCTCGGTGCTGCTCGGCGATAAAGGAACGTCTTCATGCAAGAGGACGATTTCGGAATCCAGGGGTTCCATTTCGTGCCATAGGAGTGGTGTCGCCACGGGTGTTATCGGTGACAGCAAGGCTCGCGACAGGAACTCTTCAAATTCCACAATGGTCAAACTTATCCCGGAGTCATGACCCTCAACGGTTGATGGTTCTGGGGTGAACTTGCCTAACTGCATCTCACGCACTTGGTCAGCTAAACTCATGTAAGGCGGTAGGTCTTGGAGTTGACAAATCATAGCGTTCATACTCCCACTTGTATTTTTTTATAGCCCAACAGTCTAGTGTCTGATAACGATCAGAATGTCCCAGAATAAAGAACGCTGGGTCTGAACTGAACTCATCATTTAGCTATTATATTTTCAATTTTAAAACCCCTCAAGTTATAAAAAAATACATTAGAAAATGATTGTATGCAACATTGAATTTGGCATTACTGATATTAGCCAATAGAAACACATTGAATAACAGAGTCACCACATGGGAAAACAGATAGTCCCCCCCAAAAAAATCTAAAGGAAGTATGTTCTGAAGTATCTTTCCTATATCACAGAGATATAAGATCAGGAAACAAAAATATATATTTTTCAAAATATATTTATCCCCTTATTTTAGTGCCTAAAATATCTCCATTTATACTTCCATTCATTTTTAGACTGGTACCTGGACCTTCAGATTAGGCTTGTGGGCGTCCTAGTGCAAAATGGAGAACCCCATCGTGTTCGTGAGAGTCTCAGCTTTCAATAGAGTGGTCATTGTAGGCAAAAGCGTTTGTATGCTACAGATGTGTTCGTGAGAATAAACGATTTTCGGGATGTCTTATGTTTTGACAAACGCCGCTCTAGCTCTGCCACCTTTCACCCCAGATGTGGAAGGGCAATATTGGCGGATGAGATGGATTGAGACGCAACCCATGCAAAAAAAACATATCTCTCACTTAAACAGACAGATTTTTAGGGGGATTTTTTTGTATTATGTTAATTCAATTTCCCGCCGTGCGCGACCATTGTATGCCAATGGTTAAGGGTATCTTTACTTTTACTGAAGTATGACAATTGGGTAGATTTTCCACCAGTGTGTGTGTGTGTCTGTGCACCCATGAATGTGGCCAAAAAGTGTTCCATTTATTTTGTTACTCCACATTGCAAATGTGAAATTAGAAGTGGAACATTATTTACAATGTGTAAATAATCTCATGTATTCTATTCCCTTCAGGGAGGAAGGAACGTGGACCATCGAGGTGAAATTACAGAGTGAACCTGACAGGGTCTTTAACACCTCATTTGATGTGAAGAAACATGGTGAGACATCCATTCAAACACAACAGTATAGATTATCCATCTAACGGCAGGATTTTTTATTTCATTTTTTTACTGTCCGCTGTCATTATGTCATTGTATTTTTTGTTTTTGTTATAGTGTTGCCAACATTTGAGGTCACATTGAAAACCAGGAAGCAGTATTTACATGTTCTGGACGAAGACTTTCAAGTGGATTTAGAAGCTAGGTGAGTTTGAAAAACAATATCCAGCCTGGGGTGCTTGATCTGATGCCCTCTGGGAAATGTATTTTATTTGACATTTAATTTAACAGATAGTGAGCAAAGATGATAATGGGGAGAGAGAGAGGTTGTGTCAAAGGGCAGTAGGTGAGATTTGAACCGATGCTTACACTGTAGATATGTCAGAGACTAATATACAGTGCATTTGGAAAGTATTCAGACCCCTTGAATTTTTCCACATTTTGTTCCGTTACAGCCTTATTCTAAAAATGTGTTAAATTGTGTTTTTCCTCATCGATCTACATACAATAACTGATAATGACAAAGCAAAAACAGGTTTTTATTAATGTTTGCAAATGTTTTTTTAATAAAAACTGAAATATCACATTTACCTAAGTATTCAGACCCTTTACTCAGTACATTGTTGAAGCATCTTTGGCAGCAATTACAGCCTCAAGTTTTCTTGGGTTTGACGCTACAAGCTTGGCACACCTGTATTTGGGGAGTTTCTCCCATCCTTCTCTGCAGATCCTCTCAAGCTCTGTCAGGTTGGATGGGGAGCATTGCTGCACAGCTCTGTTCACATCTCTCCAGAGATGTTCGATGTTCGGGCTCAAGTCTAGGTTCTGGCTGGCCATTCAAGGACATTTAGAGACTTGTCCCGAAGCCACTCCTGCGTTGTCTTGGTTGTGTGCTTAGGGTCATTGTCCTGTTGGAAGGTGAACCTTTGCCCCAGTCTGAGGTCCTGAATGCTCTGTAGCAGGTTTTCATCAAGGATCTCTCTGTACTTTGCTCCATTCATCTTTCTCTCGATCCTGACTAGTCTCCCAGTACCTGCCGCAGAAAAACATCCCCACAGGATGATGCTGCCACCACCATGCTTCACCGTAGGGAGGGTGCCAGCTTTCCTCCAGACGTGACGCTTGGCATTCAGACTAAATAGTTCAATCTTGGTTTCATTAGACCTGAGAATCTGGTGTCTCATGGTCTGGGAGTATATTAAGTGCCTTGGCAAACTCCAAGCGGGCTGTCGTGCCTTTTACTGAGGAGTGGCTTCAGTCTGGCCACTCAAATTAGCAACATGTTTTTTAAAACTGTTTGTCATCTTTGTTATCATGGAGTATTGTGTGTCGATTGTTGAGAAAATGTTTATATTTAATCTATTTTTGAATAAGTCTTTAACGTAACTAAATTTGGAAAAGGTCAAGTGGTCTGAGTACTTTACGAATGCACTGTACGTTTTATATTTAAATAATCTGGTCAACAGTCATTTCAAATCTTGATATTTACCCCATTGATTTAAAAAATAATCATAAACTTGCCATGAGCTTAACACACATTTCTTTCTCCATCATAACCCAAAATAAGTCTTTACAACAATATGCCATTGATAATATCTTGAAATAAACATTGTTAATATTGAAGTATACATTACATAAAGCATTAAAATTGTATTGACTTTAATGAAATTCTATAATAAATAAAATATTGACATCCTATAGTATGTACTCTATTTCCATTTTAATTCAAGAAGTAAATCTCAATTGACCCTTCACTAAGCCCCACCCCAGACCTTTGGGAAACTAATCGCAGTGCTCCAATGTATACCAACTCTTGTCTAGTCCGACACCTCGGACAAGCTTATGTTTAAATCGCATGGAAGCTAGTGAGGGCTATGGCAAGAATGGAGTTTCCTTCAAAAAAATAAATGTTTAAATTACTAAATAGTCGAACAGTACATGTTGTGGAAAATCTTGAGTCAAATATTTACACAGATTCCCGGAACTTGTGAATTCAATTTAGACTTTATTACACACGTAACAGAGCCGAGCCCTTCCATGGAAAATATTAAATTCTCATGTTACAGAGTCCTGCCTTTATAGTATTCTGTCTTTGCATAAAGTATGGAGTCCCCTCCCTCTATATGAAAATAGTTTCCCTTGACCTTTCTCCACCATTATCTTTTCATCTCAGTTCTTGCTTGTTAATGCCCACATCTGACAGCTGTATAGGTTATAATGGTAGCGGGGCCCTGGTCCTGTATGTTCCATTCCTTATATAGCCATCTGTCTCCGCTCTTCAAAGTGGACAGCCTAGATGCTGCTAATAATGGAAATGTAATCATAGGCATGAGTTTTGCTCCCACATGCACCATAAGCACTTGCTCCTGTGATTCCTGAAATGCAGAGTCTTTTGGAGTATTTTTGCAATCCAAAATTATACTTTTGTTACTTTGCTTGCTAAGTCAGCTGGTTATCTAGCTTGCTCCCAGTCTCATTGACCTCCAAACATTTCAAACACTAGCCAGCCACTTAATATAACTTGTTTTCTCAAAATGTATGTTGGCTAAGTTAGCAATGCTATGAATACAACTCCCATCTGCTGTCAACATCTGGATACGATTAGAGAGCACTAATTAGCTCCTAAATTGTTATAGCTTTGACTGCATGCATGCTGAAGGTGAATTCAGAGCAATTCAGTGGCTAGCCACACAACAAACATAATTTGACAAGGTTCCCGTGAATATATTGTAATGACAGTCCACCACAACATAAGCAAAAGTTTCCTGATTAGCAAGAGGTAGTCTGTTTAATTTCATTGTGTATTAAAAACACAGTTTGAGATCATTGGGGAGGGCGATTCGCCAATGGTTGAATGTGGAATTGGGTTTCCCGGGGAAATGTCTGAGGTTGCAACAGTAACTAAGGGCGGCGGAGCTTAGCGAAGATTCAGTTTAATTTATAAGACTGCTACACACTTTTTCTCAGGTACTTCTCTGGAACGGAGGTTGTAGGCTTTGCATATGTCATGTTTGGATATGTGTGCAAAAATGGCACAAAAATCCAGTTATCCACCTTACTACAAAGGCACCAATTACAAGTAAGTTTTTCTTGAACTGTGCTTTACTGATGATGCCCTTACAGCAAAGTTATTATGATCACTGGAATGTTTCCACAAGGTATGTTATGTATTATTTGGCAGCATATTATTGATCAAGTAATTGTACAATCTCTCAGCAATTCAAACTCAAATTCAAAGCAGTGACTTAGGGCAGGATTTACAATGCCATGATAAAGTATTGCCCCCTTTCTGATTTTCTGTGTTGTTGTATATTTTTGATACTGAATGTTTTCAGATCTTCAACCAAAACCTAATATTAGGTAAAGGGAACATGAGTTCACAAATAACACAAAAAAAGTATACTTATTTTATTTATTTAATTAACAAAGATATACAACACCCAATTTCCCTGTGTGAAAAAGTAATTGCCCCTTTACACTCAATAACTGGTTGTGCCACTTTTAGCTGCAATGACTCCAACCTAACGCTTCCTGTAGTTGTTGATCAGTCTCTCACATCGCTGTGGAGGAATTTTGTCCCATTCATTCATGCAGAAATCCTTTAACTCAGAGACATTTGTGGGATTTCAAGCATGAACTGCTCGTTGGTAGACATTTGGTGAAAACCAAACACTGCATTCCACAGTAAGAACCTCATACCAACGGACAAGCATGGTGGTGGTAGTGTCATAGTTTGGGGACGGTTTTCTGCCTCAGGACCTGTACGACTTGCCTTAATAGAAGGAACCATGAATTCTGCTCTGTATCAGAGAATTCTGTGGGAGAATGTCAGGCCATCCGTCTGTGAGCTGAAGCGCAGCTGGGTCATGCAGCAAGACAATGATCCAAAGCACACAATCAAGTCTACATGAAAATAGCTAGAAAGCAACAAATGTAAAGTTTTCGAATGGCCTAGTCAAAGTCCAGACCTAATCCCAATTTAGATGTTGTGGCAAGATTTGAAATGAGCAGTTCATGCTTGAAAACCTACAAATGTCGCTGAGTTACAGCAGTTCTGCATGCAAGAGTGGGCCAAAATTCCTCCACAGCGATGTGAGCGACTGATCAACAACTACAGGAAGTGTTAGGTTGCAGTCATTGCAGGTAAAGGTGGCGCAACCAGTTATTGAGTGTAAGGGGGGCAATTAACTTTTTCACACAGGGGAATTGGGTGTTGCATACCTTTGTTTATTAAATAAATTAAATAAGTATGTAATTGTTATGTTATTTGTTCACTCAGGTTCCCTTTATCTAATATTGGGTTTTGGTTGAAGATCTGATTACATTTAATATAAAAAAATATGCAAAAGTAGAGAAAATTAGAAAGGGGGTAAATACCTGTTCACGGCACTGTACCCTTAGAATACAGATTTGTCCATATTCTACATTTAACCATCTTTTTGATTTTGTCTCTCAGACAGGGACAACCACAGCCATACTGACAGTTGCTCAAATCATTGCTGCCGCTAAAGACGTTAATAGTATTGATGATATCCTTGAATGTTCTCTCTATGCAAGAGCTACTGTCTTCACTAGCTCAGGTGTGGTAATACCTATTGTGAATGCTATATGGATTAATCCATTCATATCCATCAGACCAAGGTCAAATACTTATGCAAAATACTTCAAAATTCTTGAAAGTATTTGAGGTGTGCTTGAATTAGCTTTGTGTATGCATTTTTGGAGCTACTCTATTGGTTCCATGGAAAACTAAATCAAGCACAGCTCAAGTATTATATAATCATTGTTGTGTGTTCATAATCCCTTTATTACTGTTGCATGTTCAGTTTAATAGATTAAAAAAAGAACATGGAAACACTTAGTAAGGCCGCATTGGGTGTCTTTGTTTTTGGACGATACATAATTCAAAGAGCATCTTCAATCCAGCCTGTGATGGGCTGTTCTACTAGTGACTTTTACTAGTGACACCCATCTTTTTTTCTGTAAATATACATAAGAGCATTTGGAATGTGTATTTGACCCTAATATCCACAGATTATATTTGTTACATCCCATATAACACCTTGTTTTCTCCTGGTCCGTCTCTTTCCTAGGCAGTGACATTGTAACAGCAGAACTCACAGGCATCAAAGTGGTTAAATCTCCTTACTCAATTTATTTTACCAAATCCTCCAGATTCTTCAAGCCAGGCCTACCATTTAATCTTTATGTAAGTTGCATACGTCACAAGGGTCAACTTTTGTCTTTAGAAAGAAGCAGAATTATACCCTTACCAAGTCCTTAAATGTATATTGTATGTTAACTCTAAAAAACTAGAAACAACACATTTACTTATTATATGTCTAGCAAACACTTTACTTGACACCCAGCGTCATAACACGCTATGACACTGTCATAACCATGTCATAATATGTCATAACAGCCTACCTGTGTAATTACCTGTTATAATATGGCCATAACACTGTCATTACATATTTAGACCTGTTGTGACATATATTTCATTATTATATGGCTGGTTATGACAGCTACATAAGAGTGTAAAAACCCACAAAACCTACGATTGTAGTTATTTTGTAGCTGGTTATGACACCTATATAAGAATGTCAAAACTCACAAAACCTACCACACAAGTCAAAACATTCCGTTACACCATAGCCTACGTATCAACAGTATGTTTGTTATATATGCTTTTTAGAAATTGACCATGTTAAATTATAATTGTAATTGTGCAAACATTGATGTCAGACATGCACCTACCCCAATGCTCTGCTGCTGATGACTGGGATGAATGCAGGAGCAGGTTTCAGGAGCAGGACAACAAACCCTCTTTCTTACTGATGACTGATATAGGGCATGTACGTGATAGGCCTATCTGGGTTATATGGTTATGATGGTCATAATGCTTCTTGACATTAACATAAATTGTATTTTCTTAGTCCAAGTAAAAGTGACACATGATGGTCATAATGTTTCATAACAGGGGCATGAAGTTATTTAAAATACAATGAAAAAAGTGTGACTAATGAATTCATTATAACAAAAACTAAAGATTAAAAAGACAAACTTTCAAACAAAAGGGAACTTATTGTCAGGGAAAAAACTAATTTGAATAACTATGGGTTTTGAGACTTATGTAAGTGTCATAACCAGCCATAAAATAATGCAATGTATGTCACAACAGGTGTAAATATATGGGTCATGACAGTGTTATGACCATATTATGACATGGTTATGATCGTGTCACAACTTACACTGGGTGTCAAGTAATGTGTTACCTATGTTTATTTCTCTTTCAAATATCAAGGAATATATTACTTTCGCTATAAAATTGTGTTTTCATGCACTTTAATGTTGCTAAAACTTCACTCTGAAAAAGTTAACTTGGAGCATAGTTTTTCTATATTTAAACACATACTGTATACTTTCAGTATATTATTGAAGTATACCAAATTATTCTACAAATTAGACAGTGTGTGGAATTCTGAAAAACATGCATTTTCAAGGACACTTTTATTTGTTATGTATTATGTGTATGCATAAACGATATTATTCAAAATATTAAAAAGAATACATATGAACAAAAAATACACTAAAAGTAATCTATCTTAAGACATGAAGTACATATAAACCAAAAAAGTTCAAAAACACTTATTTAAATAACATTTCAAGGACTTTTTATTTAAGCAAAATGATACATTAAAGTACAGTATATATTTTTTTTATTAACTTAATTTACATAAGGGTAACTCAAACACATTAACACAAACGGTCATGCAACCTTTCTCACACTCATGCCCTCTCAACCCCTGTTAAACACACCCTCTCTCTTTCTCTCTCTCCAGGTGTACTTGACTGACACTTCTGGCTCTCCTGTAAAGGGCATTGAAATAGAGCGTGAGGGACTGAAATACTTCACAGACAGCCACGGAATAGCTGTCATCACCATTAACACTGTTCGCACAGACAAAACAAAACATGTCCAAGTGACAACCGCTGTCTCTGGTTTACGTGATTCTAGTCACCAGGCACGAAAAGACATCACACTTTTAGCGTACGAGACAAAGACAGTCAAAGAGTACATCCACCTTTCTGTGGACAAATCTGTTGTGAAGAAGGATGAGTCCCTCTACGTTGCCATTAACTTCCTTGGAGAAAATGGGGCCAAGGTTTTTCAACATGATTTCATTTCATACATGGTAAAACAACTGTAAATTAACTGTTTTTCTTTATCGTTTTGCAATTCTATATTTTTTATTTTTATTACAGTCCGGTTTAAATGTTATATTAGGTGGTCAGCAAAGGGCGGATCATTGAAATGGGGAAGTGGAATTCAAAGGACAAAGCTCTCCTCAAAGAAACCTTGAAAGTAACTCCAGACATGCTCCCTTCCTTCCGCCTGGTGGCTTTCTACATCGTGCCATTGCAAGGTTATGACGTGGTGGCTGACTCACTGTGGGTGGACGTGGAGGACCAGTGCATGGGACAGGTAAACTCTAAACTATAACTTTTTTAACAATATTTTAACATATTTTTGTTGTTTTGGAATTGAAATGATACAATGACTGAGGTTAAACTGTCAGTTTTAATTTGAGGGTATTTCCATCCATATCAGATTAACTGTTTAGAAATTACAGACCTTTTGGTACATAGTCCCCTCCATTTTAGTCAGAAGTTTACAAACACTTAGGTTGGAGTCATTAAAACTTGTTTTTCAACCACTCCACAAATTTATTGTTAGCAAACTATAGTTTTGGCGAGTCGGTTAGGACATCTACTTTGTGCATGACACTAGTAATTATTCCAACAATTGTTTACAGACAGATTTAATTTATAATTCACTGTATCGCAATTCCAGTGGGTCAGAAGTTTACATATACTAAGTTGACTGTGCCTTTAAACAGCTTGGACAATTCCAGAAAATTATGTCATGGCTTTAGAAGCTTCTGATAGGCTAATTGACATACTTTTAGTCAATTGGAGGTGTACCTGTGGATGTATTTCAAGGCCTACCTTCAAACTCAGTGCCTCTTTGCTTGACATCATGGTAATATCAAAAGAAATCAGCCAAGACCTCAGAAATAATTGTAAACCTCCACAAGTCTGGTTCATCCTTGGGAGCAATTTCCAAACACCTGAAGGTACCATGTTCATCTGTACAAACAATACTATGTAAGTATAAACACCATGGGACCACGCAGCCGCCATACCTCTCAGGAAGGAGATGCATTCTGTCTCCTAGAGATGAACGTAGTTTGCTAACAAGAAATTTGTGGAGTGGTTGAAAAACGGGTTTTAATGACTCCAACCTAAGTGTATGTAAACATCCGACTTCAACTGTATATTTATATATGTGTATATATACATGTGTATTAAAGTAGTAAAAAGTTAAGTATTTGGTCCCATATTCATAGCAAGCAATGACTACATCAAGACTGACTCTGCAAATGTGTTGGATGTATTTCCTGTATATTTTGATTGTGTTTCAGATTATTTTGTGCCCTATAGAAATTCATGGTAGATAATGAATTGTTTCATTTTGGAGTCACTTTTATTGTAAATAAGAATAGAATATGTTTCTAAACACGTCTACATTAATGTGGATGCTACCATGATTACGGATAATCCTGTAGGAATCATGAATAATGATGAGTGAGAAAGAGGAATAAATATCGTACCCCCTGTCGTGTCTTTGGCTATGCCGGATTAAGTGATATGACATGCTATTCTATAAAATAATTTCTCCGTAATTAATATCACCTGATTGAGCTAATCATGTAAATGTAATTAACGAGAGTCGGGCACCACAAAATAATATTTATAGAGCTGTTATCTTCCGAATAAACTCTTAAAGAATTAGTAATATTTTACATCAATAGCAGTCAACATTAATCTTTATCTTACTTCAATCTCATAATCTGAAAGTTGTAAATTATTTTATCTGCAAGAACCCTGGCTAACAATTTGAATCAGCAATACAAAACTGGGTTTAATTATTTATTTACTAAATACCTAACTAATCACACAGAATTCACATACACACAATTCATCATAACTTGATTACAAATTACGTCATAAAGGAAAACGGCCCTGGCGGGCGGAACAGATATGACAGCTGGTTACACAAAGGAAAAGGGGCTGGGTTGAGTGAAAGAGCGGGAAAACAGGAACAAAGGCGAAGCTGTGCTATCGTAAATACAGTATCTTATGCATTCTAAATTACCGCCCATTTGGAAAAGGAAAATGCAATAAATATTTACTCTGAGCTGTGCTTCAGTAGGTTGGTGGTAGATGGAAGGCCGTGTTGCCAAACCAAGTCCTCTGTCCTTTGAAGAATGTATCTGGTTGTCAATTGGATACGTTGTAGTAACGTTGTGTGTGATAGACGGGATACTCTGTCTGTTCCTTCCGAACCTGCGTTTGCAGCTGTGGTCGCTAACTCAACAGCTAGTAGGTATCACTTCTGTAGTGAATAAGAGTTCAAAAGTTCATACCATTCGCAACCAAAGCTCATGCTGATGTTGGCTTTGTTCTGTAGTTATTATCTGAACCATTCTGACATAGGAAGTTATGTTGTCGTCAAGGGCTTATATAGGAAGGGAGAGGAGGGTTTGTTTCAAAAGTTTTATAGCCCTTGTCCCTTCACAGGGGAGGGCCACTGATTGAGCAGCCCTATCTTATGAAAACCCAAATGTCACATTTTAGAAGCTAAAATCACATTTTATCCCATCACAAATAATTTCATATTCAAACATTTACATTGAACAACAATTCCATGTGAATCCGATAACTCCGATGTGTAGACTTTCCACTGTAGAGTTTATGTCATCTTAACATTGATGAGAATGTCTCAGATGACAACCAAACTGACATCATATTCATTAAGTACCACCGCATATGTTCAATTGTTCGGATTACCAGAATATACAGTGGGGCAAAAAAGTATTTAGTCAGCCACCAATTGTGCAAGTTCTCCCACTTAAAAAGATGAGAGGCCTGTAATTTTCATCATAGGTACACTTCAACTATGACAGACAAAATGAGAAGAAAAAAAATCCAGAAAATCACATTGTAGGATTTTTTTATACATTTATTTGCAAATTATGGTGGAAAATAAGTATTTGGTCAATAACAAAAGTTTCTCAATACCCTTTGTTGGCAATGACAGAGGTCAAACGTTTTCTGTAAGTCTTCACAAGGTTTTCACACACTGTTGCTGGTATTTTGGCCCATTCCTCCATGCAGATCTCGTCTAGAGCAGTGATGTTTTGGGGCTGTTGCTGGGCAACACAGACTTTCAACTCCCTCCAAAGATTTTCTATGGGGTTGAGATCTGGAGACTGGCTAGGCCACTCCAGGACCTTGAAATGCTTCTTACGAAGCCACTCCTTCATTGTCCGGGCGGTGTGTTTGGGATCATTGTCATGCTGAAAGACCCAGCCACGTTCATCTTCAATGCCCTTGCTGATGGAAGGAGGTTTTCACTCAAAATCTCACGATACATGGCCCCATTCATTCTTTCATTTACATGGATCAGTCGTCCTGGTCCCTTTGCAGAAAAACATCCCCAAAGCATGTTGATTCCACCCCCATGCTTCACAGTAGGTATGGTATTCTTTGGATGCAACTCAGCATTCTTTGTCCTCTTATATTTTGGTTTCATCTGACCATATGACATTCTCCCAATCTTCTTCTGGATCATCCAAATGCTCTCTCGCAAACTTCAGATGGGCCTGGACATGTACTGGCTTAAGCAGGGGGACACGTCTGGCACTGCCGGATTTGAGTCCTTGGCTGCGTAGTGTGTTACTGATAGTAGGCTTTGTTACTTTAGTCCCAGCTCTCTGCAGGCCATTTACTACGTCCCCCCGTGTGGTTCTGGGATTTTTGCTCACCGTTCTTGTGATCATTTTGACCCCACGGAGTGAGATCTTGTGTGGAGCCCCAGATCGAGGGAGATTATCAGTGGTCTTGTATGTCTTCCATTTCCTAATAATTAATTCAAACCAAGCTGCTTACCTATTGCAGATTCAGTCTTCCCAGCTTGGTGCAGGTCTACAATTTTGTTTCTGGTGTCCTTTGACAGCTCTTTGGTCTTGGCCATAGTGGAGTGTTTTTTATACTGATAACAAGTTCAAACAGGTGCCATTAATACAGGTAACGAGTGGAGGACAGAGGAGCCTCTTAAAGAAGAAGTTACAGGTCTGTGAGAGCCAGAAATCTTGCTTGTTTGTAGTTGACCAAATACTTATTTTCCACCATCATTTGCAAATAAATGCATTAAAATTCCTACAATGGGATTTTTCTGGATTTTTTTCTCATTTTGTCTGTCATAGTTGAAGTGTACCTATGATGAAAATTACAGGCTTCAGTCATCTTTTTAAGTGGGAGAACTTGCACAATTAGTGGCTGACTAAATACTTTTTTGCCCCACTGTAGTTCATTTCCCCCCACATTCTGACGTTCCCCGAATCTCTATGTTAACCAAGGGTTTTGCAAATGTAACCTTAGTAGGGTAGAGAGAGGGAAAATGGGGGGAGAGGTATTTATGACTGTCACCAACCCCCCCAGGCCAACATCATGACACCCCCAAAAAGCTAACCTCACCTGTTATTGTAATGGTGAGAGGTTAGCATGTCTTGGGGGTAGGATATTTGTGCGTCTAGCATTCTCACTCATCATTATTCACGAAACATTCAGGACTATCCATAATCATTGTAGCATTCACATTAATGTAGAAGTGATCTGAAATATTTATATTATATTCTTATTTACTTTAATAAGTGACTCCAAAATTACACAATACATTGTTTTCCATTCATTTCTATGGGTGGACTATGTACAAAAAGTGCTGTAATTTCTAAATAGTTTACCCGAAATTGATAAATACCCTCAGTTTATAGCCGACAATCTGCACTTTAACCTCATAGCCATTAACCATTTCACATCCAAGGTGCTGGAGTACAGAGCCAAAACAACAACAAAATTGTCACTGTCCCAATACTTTTGGAGTGTACTGTACATTCAATATGTCACATCACATTTTTTTGTTCTCATTAATGTTCTTTGCATCTGTCCACGTTCTGATTTTTAGCTAAAACTATCCATAAAGAAATCTAATAAACGTCCAGACTTCCGCCCAAGAGAAGCGTTCTCTCTGAACGTGGAGGGAGACCCAGGTGCCAAGGTTGGGCTGGTGGTGGTTGACAAGGCTGCTTACATGCTGAGTAAAAAGGGCAATCTCACGCAGGCCAAGGTGACTCACTGAAATCTTGTTACATTTTTATTTTCTGCTGCTTGAACCATTTTGACACGCCCCTTCTACCTCACTTTATTTCAGATCTGGGATGAAGTAGAGAGGAGTGACAAAGGGTGCACAAGGGGAGGGGGGCGAAACAACATGGCAATTTTCTCAGATGCTGGCCTCCTGTTTGTATCCAATCAAGAAAAAACAGCACCTAGACAACGTAGGAGCAATCTGCATAATATTATTTTATATACTATTACTACATTCCAGATAAGCATACGCTTGTTGAGATGCACTGATCACTGCAGCATTTGAATTACTAAGCTGCTGGACAAATACTGCAGTTGATGTTCTCTTGGTTTCTTCAATTATGTTAGTTAAGATTAGACCCTTTTATCAGCTTCAGTTGCTTTTCAATCATCTCTTAGGATTCAGTTGTGACACAGAGGTACCTAAAAGGAGGCGACGGGCAGAGTCTTTACAGGAAGCCAAATATGAGCTAGGTGAGTAAGGGCTGATGTATCAGATCATAAATAGAATGAGGGTGAATTAACCGATATAGCTGCGTTATGGTATCTACTTCCCAAGCGAGACAGTATGAAGAGAATACGAAGAGATGCTGTCATGATGGCATGATGGACTTTCCCTTGGACTACTCATGTGAGAAGCGCTCGCACTACATCACAGAAGGGCCGAAGTGTGTGGAGGCCTTTCTACACTGCTGTCAAGAAATCCAGAAAGATAAGATACGCTTCACCACCCCAGAACTGATCCTCGCTCGCAGTAAAAGCATTTTTTCTCTCTTTTTTTCAGTCTGTCTTTGTTTGACATACATTTCATAGGCAAATTGATAGATTGTGTAAATATAAATGTCTATCGAGTTCTCTCACTCTCTTTCTCTTCTTCAATCTTGTTTAATTTTTCTGAAGCAAATGAATATTTCTTTGATGACGATGAGGAGGACATTATTATCCGCTCTAAATTTGATGTCAGCTGGATGTGGACCACCATACTGCTGAGTGATAAAGAAACGCATGCTGGGTAAAGACAACATTTAACAGACAGTAACACATGATTGTTCCTCATGTGTTACTGATTATGTAAAATTGATGGATTTAATCAGGTATGAGTTTCAGAATTTGGGAACCAGGTAGGTATCTCACATACTCAAGATCTGACCAACCAAAGATAAGATATTCAAAGGGCTTTCAAATGTAAGTGAAGTCCCAGTTCAATGCAATTGCAAGCAAATGTTCTGTTTTCTATTAGACTACAGCATGATGCATTGTATTCTAATGATGTGGAGGAAGTAGTAGTTTAGATACTTTTGATAATATAATAATAATTTCCCACTGGTTCTGCTAAAGCAATCCCTCACATGTTAAATGCATCCAGCAGATAGAAATGTATATCATTCTCTCTCGCTCCCTTATTCAGTATTGTCACATATGAAAAGACTAACATGGTTCTTCAAGACTCCATCACACAGTGGATGATCCTCGGTATCAGTACCTCTGAAACCAAAGGTGAGTGGCTCCAAGTACCATCTCAATTTCTAGCATGATAGTAAGGTAAACATTTCAGATGGAGACAATGTTTTTTCAATGGGAGTCATCCATTATTGATGAATGACAACCGAGATGATGTCCAAAACAAATCCACAATATATCTGCCTTTAAAGGGTCAATCTGGTTATGCTACATCCATTTTTGTACTTGGTAAAAAACATATGTATGAAAATACACTAGATTTTTACATGCATTTTTACTTATCTTATTTATCTTTCATTAGCCTAAAAATCAATGGTATGCCTATTTCTAACAATAAAGTAAATTATCATCTCTCAAGGTTTTGATTTAAAATTGTTATTTAGTCACAGCATAAAATAAATGAAATATGAACCACCATGACTACACAAACGTGGACTATATAATACAATTAAATAAACAAGTTATTAAGAACCCAGCAATTATTATTTTCGATTATTACTGTTCTCCATGAGAATTAGAGTGAAAAGTGGTTGATCAATCCCCTTAGCCCTCATAGGTAAACATGCCTGTTACATGTTAAGTACACTCAGCGACTTTAAAACATCCAAGTAATAAAATAAACCATCATATCATAAGAGACTATCATATCCATCACATTACCATCCTGCAACCTCTAATCATGGTCACAATGATGTAAAAACAAAACAAATAAAATACGTCAATACCATTGACCCTCTAATTCACATATTAACCTTCAAGAGCTAACTTTCTGCTGATTCATTATCTCAATCAGTCTTGACACTGGTTTAAATAGTCTTCCTGCCCTTGACCTAATATGACCCAGAGTACCTTCAACTGCATAAGGAGTAACAGTGTTGTGTAATGTTGCAATAGTGGGTCTGTCAACACAGTCAGTGCGTAACTGATCAGGTAAGGAATGGTCTGAGTTTGGTAGGTCAGTACGGATATTGTAAGCAGACTGGTCAATTAGCTCACTCACGACACTGTTACGGTCATGGACAGATTCTTGAAGACTCTCTGATCGAGGCAGACCTTCCAGCTGCAGTATATCTTCCACAGAATGCAAAGGTGGAATTTCCTAAACATCCAAGGATTGCACATTACCCTCCAGGCTTGTGTCACCTGTTCCTTCAGAAGGCAACTCCGACACCCACACTTTTATTCTGTACTCAGCATCATCATCCACTGCAGTGTCCATGGCAGCTGAGACCAATAGGCCGTCATTCATGTCCTCAGACTCTGTTAATCCAGACATGTCTGTTCCATCATCAACGGCAGCATGGGGAAGAGGAAGAAAGTTGACTGGCATTATCAGGTTGCGATGTACTGTCTTCTCCTGTCCAGTGGAGCTGTTCTGAATCTTAAAAGTGTGACTATCAGCATTCAATCCAGTGACAAGGTAGACAGTATCCTCCCAACGGTCAGCGAGGTTCCGCTTTCCGCGCTCCCCCTTGTTAGCCAGCAACACTCGATCACAAATCTCCACTGGAGCTCCTCTGACTTTCTGTCATAGAGGTCAGCATGCCTCTTCAACTGCTTCTTCAACTGCTTCAACTGCTTCGCTTCAACTGCTTAGCCTCTTCAACTGCTTCGCCTGTGCTGTATTCATGGCTTCTTTCAGATCTCTCCTCAAGGACTGAACAAACTGGTCATAGTCGACATCTTCTGGAATCTCTATGACAGAGCCAAACTCTATGTCAACAGGCAGTCTTGGCTTCCTCCCAAACATTAGCAGGAAAGGGGCAAAGCCTGTGGTCTCATGGATTGTAGAATTGTACGCAAACGTGAGGGACTTCAGCGCCTGAGTCCATCTGTGCTTTGCTTTCGTCGGCAGGGCCCGGATCATGTTTCCCAACGTCCTATTCATCCTTTCGCAGGACCCATTCTCCATCAGATGGTACGGCATGGTGTGAGACTTCTGAACACCTGCAACACTCAACAGTTTGTCTATTAAAGCACTCTCAAAGTTGGGTCCCTGATCTGAATGTATATGGTGAGGCATCCCGTAGACACAGAAATAGTTGTTCCTCAATTGATGAGCTACAGACTTAGCAGACTGGTTCAGACACAAGAAGGCATGAGCCAATTTGGTAAAGTGGTCAGTAACAACGAGCACATCCAGGGACTTGTTTGAAGAATCTTCTGCCGACCAAAAGTCTATGCACACTAGTTCAAGAGGCTCAGTTGTTATTATGCTCTCAAGAGATCTTGCTTCCGGATCAGGAGTCTCGATCACGACGCATCTCCTGCAACACTTCACATATGCTTTAACCTCCCTATCCAGGCCATGCCAGAAGAACCTCTGTCTTGTCGGGTAGACTGTTCTCTGTTGGCCCTGGTGGCCAGCTTCATCATGGACACCCTTCAACAGCGTTCATGGAGGCTGGAACCACATACAGTTACTTTCTCCTCTTTGTAACCACATTCTTCGAAACACGATACAGTACACCCATCTTCATGGTCAACTTGTCCCAATTTCTGAGAAGACACACGACCTCAACACTCTCATGGGCACGCCATCTCCGGGATGGTCTTCTCCCCCTTTTCACAAAGAAGATCACTCTGCTGATCACGTTGTCATCATGCTGCTTACTCATCAGTAGGTTGTGTGGCATTCCACATTTTGTTAGGTTACAGCCTTATTGTATTTATAGACATTTTTACCCCTCAATCTACAAACAATACCCCATAATGACAAAGCAAAAACAGTTTTTTTTTGCTAATTTATTATGAATAAAATACTGAAATATAACATTTACAAAGGTATTCAGACCCTTTACTCAGTACTTTGTTGAAGCACCGTTGGCAGCGATTACAGCCTCGACTCTTGGGTATGACGCTACAAGCTTGGCGCACCTGTATTTGGGAAGTTTCTCCCATTCCTCTCTGCAGATCAAATCAAATGTTATTTGTCACATGCACTGAAAATATCAGGTGTAGACCTTACAGTGAAATGCTTACTTACAAGCTCTTAACCAACAATGCAGTTTTAAGAAAAAGAAGTGTTAAGTAAAAAATAGATAAGTCAAAAATTGAAATAAAAAGTAACAAATCGGGTTGGATTGGGTTCAAGTCCGGGCTCTGGCTGGGCCACTACATTTACATACATTTACATTTAAGTCATTTGGCAGACGCTCTTATCCAGAGCGACTTACAAATTGGTGAATTCACCTTATGACATCCAGTGGAACAGCCACTTTACAATAGTGCATCTAAATCATTTGAGGGGGGGGGGTGAGAAGGATTACTTTATCCTCTCCTAGGTATTCCTTAAAGAGGTGGGGTTTCAGGTGTCTCCGGAAGGTGGTGATTGACTCCGCTGTCCTGGCGTCGTGAGGGAGTTTGTTCCACCATTGGGGGGCCAGAGCAGCGAACAGTTTTGACTGGGCTGAGCGGGAACTGTACTTCCTCAGTGGTAGGGAGGCGAGCAGGCCAGAGGTGGATGAACGCAGTGCCCTTGTTTGGGTGTAGGGCCTGATCAGAGACTGGAGGTACTGCGGTGCCGTTCCCCTCACAGCTCCGTAGGCAAGCACCATGGTCTTGTAGCGGATGCGAGCTTCAACTGGAAGCCAGTGGAGAGAGCGGAGGAGCGGGGTGACGTGAGAGAACTTGGGAAGGTTGAACACCAGACGGGCTGCGGCGTTCTGGATGAGTTGTAGGGGTTTAATGGCACAGGCAGGGAGCCCAGCCAACAGCGAGTTGCAGTAATCCAGACGGGAGATGACAAGTGCCTGGATTAGGACCTGCGCCGCTTCCTGTGTGAGGCAGGGTCGTACTCTGCGGATGTTGTAGAGCATGAACCTACAGGAACGGGCCACCGCCTTGATGTTAGTTGAGAACGACAGGGTGTTGTCCAGGATCACGCCAAGGTTCTTAGCGCTCTGGGAGGAGGACACAATGGAGTTGTCAACCGTGATGGCGAGATCATGGAACGGGCAGTCCTTCCCCGGGAGGAAGAGCAGCTCCGTCTTGCCGAGGTTCAGCTTGAGGTGGTGATCCGTCATCCACACTGATATGTCTGCCAGACATGCAGAGATGCGATTCGCCACCTGGTCATCAGAAGGGGGAAAGGAGAAGATTAATTGTGTGTCGTCTGCATAGCAATGATAGGAGAGACCATGTGAGGTTATGACAGAGCCAAGTGACTTGGTGTATAGCGAGAATAGGAGAGGGCCTAGAACAGAGCCCTGGGGGACACCAGTGGTGAGAGCGCGTGGTGAGGAGACAGATTCTCGCCACGTCACCTGGTAGGAGCGACCTGTCAGGTAGGACGCAATCCAAGCGTGGGCCGCGCCGGAGATGCCCAACTCGGAGAGGGTGGAGAGGAGGATCTGATGGTTCACAGTATCGAAGGCAGCCGATAGGTCTAGAAGGATGAGAGCAGAGGAGAGAGAGTTAGCTTTAGCAGTGCGGAGCGCCTCCGTGATACAGAGAAGAGCAGTCTCAGTTGAATGACTAGTCTTGAAACCTGACTGATTTGGATCAAGAAGGTCATTCTGAGAGAGATAGCGGGAGAGCTGGCCAAGGACAACACGTTCAAGAGTTTTGGAGAGAAAAGAAAGAAGGGATACTGGTCTGTAGTTGTTGACATCGGAGGGATCGAGTGTAGGTTTTTTCAGAAGGGGTGCAACTCTCGCTCTCTTGAAGACGGAAGGGACGTAGCCAGCGGTCAGGGATGAGTTGATGAGCGAGGTGAGGTAAGGGAGAAGGTCTCCGGAAATGGTCTGGAGAAGAGAGAAGGGGATAGGGTCAAGCGGGCAGGTTGTTGGGCGGCCGGCCGTCACAAGAAGCGAGATTTCATCTGGGAGAGAGGGAGAAAGAGGTCAGAGCACAGGGTAGGGCAGTGTGAGCAGAACCAGCGGTGTCGTTTGACTTAGCAAACGAGGATCGGATGTCGTCGACCTTCTTTTCAAAATGGTTGACGAAGTCATCTGCAGAGAGGGGGAGGGGGAGGAGGATTCAGGAGGGAGGAGAAGGTGGCAAAGAGCTTCCTAGGGTTAGAGGCAGATGCTTGGAATTTAGAGTGGTAGAAAGTGGCTTTAGCAGCAGAGACAGAGGAGGAAAATGTAGAGAGGAGGGAGTGAAAGGATGCCAGGTCCGCAGGGAGGCGAGTTTTCCTCCATTTCCGCTCGGCTGCCCGGAGCTCTGTTCTGTGAGCTCGCAATGAGTCATCGAGCCACGGAGCGGGAGGGGAGGACCGAGCCGGCCTGGAGGATAGGGGACATAGAGAGTCAAAGGATGCAGAAAGGGAAGAGAGGAGGGTTGAGGAGGCAGAATCAGGAGAAAGGTTGGAGAAGGTATGAGCAGAGGGAAGAGATGATAGGATGGAAGAGGAGAGAGTAGCGGGGGAGAGAGAGCGAAGGTTGGGACGGCGCGATACCATCCGAGTAGGGGCAGTGTGGGAAGTGTTGGATGAGAGCGAGAGGGAAAAGGATACAAGGTAGTGGTCGGAGACTTGGAGGGGAGTTGCAATGAGGTTAGTGGAAGAACAGCATCTAGTAAAGATGAGGTCGAGCGTATTGCCTGCCTTGTGAGTAGGGGGGGAAGGTGAGAGGGTGAGGTCAAAAGAGGAGAGGAGTGGAAAGAAGGAGGCAGAGAGGAATGAGTCAAAGGTAGACGTGGGGAGGTTAAAGTCGCCCAGGACTGTGAGAGGTGAGCCGTCCTCAGGAACTCAAGGACATTCAGAGACTTGACCCGAAGCCACTCCTGCGTTGTCTTGGCTCTGTGCTCAGTGTCATTGTCCTGTTGGAAGGTGAACCTTCGCCCCAGTCTGAGGTCCTGAGCACTATGGAGCAGGTTTTCATCAAGTATCCCTCTGTACTTTGCTCCGTTCATCTTTCCCTCTATCCTGACTAGTCTCCCAGTCCCTGCCGCTGAAAAACATCCCCACAGCATGATGCCGCCACCACCATGCTTCATCGTACGGATGGTGCCAGGATTCTTGCAGACATGACGCTTGGCATTCAGGCCAGAGTTCAATTTTGGTTTCATCAGACCAGAGAATCTTGTTTCTCATGGTCTGAGAGTCTTTAGGTGTCTTTTGGCAAACTCCAAGCAGGCTGTCATGTGGCGTTTACTGAGGTGTGGCTTCCATCTGGTCACTCTACCATAAAGGCCTGATTTGTTGGAGTCTTGCAGAGATGGTTGTCCTTCTGGAAGGTTCTCACATCTCCACAGAGGAACTCTAGAGCTCTGTCAGAGTGACCATCAGGTTCTTCATCACCTAACTGACCAAGACCCTTCTCCCCCGATTGATCAGTTTGTCCAGGCGGCTAGCTCTAGGAAGAGTCTTGGTGGTTCCAAACTTCTTCCATTTAAGAATGATGAAGGCCACTGTGTTCTTGGGGACCTTGAATTCTCAGAAATGTTTTGGTATCCTTCCCCAGATTTGTGCCTCGACACAATCCTGTCTCGGAGCTCATTGGACAATTCCTTCGACCTCATGGCTTGGTTTTGCTCTGACTTGCAGTGTCAACTGTGGGACCTTGTATAGACAGGTGTGTGCCTTTCCAAATCATGTACAATCAAATTATATTTTTATATACATTTGCCAGAAAAAAACTGTTTTTGCTTGGTCATTATGGAGTGTATTTTGTGTAGATTGATGAGGATTTATTTTTATATAATCCATTTTAGAATAAGGCTGTAACATAACAAAATGTGGAAAAGGTTAAGTGGTCTGAATACTTTCCAATGCACTGTATATTTCCTTATTGAAGTAATGCAATTAGAACAATACTGAATGCAAACATGTTCAACATATTTAGAAAATATGGGTCAGGCTATTTAACGAATGAGGCTATAGGCCTAACGGACTAACATTGAAATTGGAGTTTATGACAATGCAATACATAAAAGACTGTAAATACACAACTTGAAGCAACCACAGTGGTGTAGTAGAGGGTATACGTCATATACCTACTTATTTTGCAGTAGTGATAGCATATATACTCTCTTCTTAATCCCCACAATGCGTATCAAAGTAGTGTAGGTAAACACTGTATCAATTAATAGGCTGATGGAACAGATCAGAATGTTGAGCTTAAAATGTTGATAAACTATTATTTATTCACATTTTTGGAGCAGCAATGGAAATATCAGTTTGAAATTTAGAAAGAGAGAAGACCTAAAGATACAACTATCATGAGTTGCTAAAATGACTAGGATAATGCCTTTGTCTGCTAGACAATGAAAGAAGGTTGAAAGAAAACCAATAGAACAGGAGAACGCATATGAGGAAGTCTTTATAAAATAATTTCCTCCATGTTTCTATGGTCGAATTTTGGCTATAGGCTACTTTGAAGCAAGGAAAGACATGCCTCATAATATGAACTAAAATGTCCAGGTTTCAAACAACTAAGAAACAGGAAAAATATAACGATGCTAATAATAGGCCTAACCGTCTTCTGGTAGATGAAAAGGCTTTCCCAAAAACCTTCTCAATTAAATGTTAACTTGCTACGAAAGCCTTTTGCAAACTCAATATTATGTGTAGGCACATGCATGGAAAAAGTACTCAATTGTCATACTTTAGTAAAAGTAAAGATACCTTAATAGAAAATAACTCAAGTAAAAGTGAAAGTCACCCAGTAAAATACCACTTGAGTAAAATACTAAAAGTATTTGGTTTTAAATATACTTAAGTATCAAAAGTAAATGGAACTGCCTAAATGTACTTTACAAATTCCATATACAGTGGGGAGAACAAGTATTTGATACACTGCCGATTTTGCAGGGTTTCCTCATTTTTATCATAGGTACACTTCAACTGTGAGAGACGGAATCTAAAACAAAAATCCAGAAAATCACATTGTATGATTAAGAAATCATTTGCATTTTATTGCATGACATAAGTATTTGATCACCTACCAACCAGTAAGAATTCAGGCTCTCACAGACCTGTTAGTTTTTCTTTAAGAAACCCTCCTGCTCTCCACTCATTACCTGTATTAACTGCACCTGTTTGAACTCGTTACCTGTATAAAAGACACCTGTCCACACACTTAATCAAATAGACTCCAACCTCTCCATAATGGCCAAGACCAGGAAGCTGTGTAAGGACATCAGGGATCAAATTGTAGACCTGCACAAGGCTGGGATGGGCTACAGGACAATAGGAAAGCAGCTTGGTGAGAAGGCAACTATTAGAAAATGGAAGAAGTTCAAGATGACGGTCAATCAATGATGAAGGTGAGGGATCAGCCCAGAACTACACGGCAGGACCTGGTCAATGACCTGAAGAGAGCTGGGACCAAAGTCTCAAAGAAAACCATTAGTAACACACTACACCGTCATGGATTAAAATCCTGCAGCGCACCCAAGGTCCACCTGCTCAAGCCAGCGCATGTCCAGGCCCGTCTGAAGTTTGTCAATGACCATCTGGATGATCCAGAGGAGGAATGGGAGAAGGTCATGTGGTCTGATGAGACAAAAAGAGATTTTTGGTCTAAACTCCACTCGCCGTGTTTGGAGGAAGAAGGATGAGTACAACCCCAAGAACACCATCCCAACCATGAAGCATGGAAGTGGAAACATCATTCTTTGGGGAAGCTTTTCTAAAAAGGTGACAGGACGATTGCACCGTATTAAGGGATGGATGGATGGGACCATGTATAGGGAGATCTTGGCCAACAAACTCCTTCCCTCAGTAAGAGCATTGAAGATGGGTCGTGGTTGGGTCTTCCAGCATGACAACGACCCGAAACACACAGCCAGGGCAACTAAGGAGTGGCTCCGTAAGAAGCATCTTAAGGTCCTGGAGTGGCCTAGCCAGTCTCCAGACCTGAACCCAATAGAACATCTTTGGAGGGAGCTGAAAGTCCTTATTGCCCAGCAACAAACATAATATTTGGTACAGAAACCTAAGTTCTGCTTTTCTGATGTATCAAATACTTATGTCTTGATAAAATTCAAATGAATTACTTAAATCCAGAAATGTATGTATGATTTTTTTGTTTTAGATTCCGTCTCTCACAGTTGAAGTGTACCTGTGATAAAAATGACAGACCTCTACATGCTTTGTAAGTAGGAAAACCTGCAAAATCTGCAGTGTATCAAATACTTGTTCTCCCTACTGTATTAAGCAAACCAGATGGCACAAATTGCTTTTAAAATTTTTGACAGATAGCCTGCGGCACGCTCCAACACTCAGACATAATTTATAAACAAGGCATTTATGTTTAGTGAATCCGCCAGATAAGAGGCAGTAGGGATGACCAGGGATGTTCTCTTGATAAGTGTGTGAATTGGACCATTTTCATGTCAAAATGTAACAAGTTATTTTGGGTGTCAGGGAAAATGTATGGAGTAAAAAGTATAATACCACAAAAAACTACTTAAGCAGTACTTAAAAATACTTTTACTTAACTACTTTACACCAGTGGTAGAGCACATGTCTCTTTGCCATTCCAGTCTCCAAAATGCACTTTTCGGTGGTGGTATAATTTCCACAAAAATGTTAAATGGTTTGTCTACATTTTTTGTCATTGTTGTTCTGAACCCACTGCCCGCAAGTCATAGTTAAATTCTCATCTATGCTTCAGAAGCAAAACGTTGTGTCATTGTGTCTTTGGGTTATATGACCACGTATCCTCCCCGTCAACTTCCCTCCTTTTGTTTCTGTCTTAAGTAAGTATACCAAACATAACATATCATAGGAATTGGAAGGACACAAAAAACTACTAAAAAAAAAGGAAAATCTACTCAGAGCAACCAGGCTGAATATTTATGTATTACTTAATTTACAACACCGTAGTTAAATAAACACCACTGTATAAATTATAATCCACATTGTCGAACAAAAGTTTAAAATTATGTCACACTGTGAGATTACAATGAGGTTAAAAGTATTTGTTGCACTTTGCACAATTATTTTGCACTATGACAATGTTTCACTTGTTTTATTTTGAAACCATACAGTGCTGGCTTAAAGGACAAGTTAGCATTTTTTTTTTAACCTAATCTCAAATTTTTTTAATGTGAATGGCATGTTATATAAGTGTCCAGATTTTTTTTTTTTTGGCAATTTCACTTGGTTTTGAGAAATTTAGCCCACCAGCGATAGACTTCCTCAGGCTTGTTCTGCTGTGCCAGTGCACAGATAAAACATGTTCAAAGGCTCCAAAAACACAACATTTCATCCTTTTAGAAACGTCAATGCACTCAGTATAGTGATGCAGGTATGTAGGTGTTGTACACATGAAATTGTGTCCTTCTGAACTTTATCTGCAATGTTATATTCCCTTTTGTTGGAAAGAGCGATACTTTTCCTTGTGCGAGCAGGAGAGTGCTTATAGATAGCACGTGCATGCTCGCTCACAGAAAGTATCGCCAGTATTACTCGCTGGTGGGGTGTCTGAGCACTTCTATAACATGCCATTTACATCAGAAATAGAGATTTGGTTAAAAAAAGCTAACTGTCCCTTAAGGTTGCATTTGGGCCTATTTTAATTATGGTTTATTCAGATGTTAATTGCACCACCAAAAACGTAGGTAAATGTTTGCCCAATAGGTTTGAGTTATGATGAAGTAAGACAGTTATACTGCATAAGCTCATGGGAGACTTATGTTATATTTTTCAAGAATCAAAGGATTCATTGAAATGACCATCGAGCAGCAGAAAATATCACAGGTTGTACCTCTTTGGCCATTATCAAACAACCCCAGATGACAATTAACAACTTGTTATTTATCATGACATGATCAGTCTGAAACACAGTCGTTAAAACTATATTTTTCTGTTTGCAGGTGTATGTGTAGCAGAACCTGTAGAAATGACTGTTGTAAAGAACTTCTATGTGGACCTGCGCCTACCATACTCTGTTGTAAACAGAGAACAAGTGCAGATCAAAGTAGTTATACACAACTACGATGAAGAGTCTCAAAAGGTAGATGTCTTGTTTAAAGTCGCTTGATCAGTAAGGCAGTCACTTTAGGCCGATGACTATATATATATACTGCTCAAAAAAATAAAGGGAACACTAACATTTACATTACATTTAAGTCATTTGGCAGGCTAAAATATCACATCCTAGATCTGAATGAATGAAATATTCGTATTAAATACTTTTTTCTTTACATAGTTGAATGTGCTGACAACAAAATCACACAAAAATGATCAATGGAAATCAAATTTATCAACCCATTGAGGTCTGGATTTGGAGTAGCCCTCAAAATTAAAGTGGAAAACCACACTACAGGCTGATCCAACTTTGATGCAATGTCCTTAAAACAAGTCAAAATGAGGCTCAGTAATGTGTGTGGCCTCCGCGTGCCTGTATGAACTCCGTACAACGCCTGGGGATGCTCCTGATGAGGTGGCGGATGGTCTCCTGAGGGATCTCCTCCCAGACCTGGACTAAAGCATCCGCCAACTCCTGGATAGTCTGTAGTCTGTGAACCTGCTTTCATCTGTGAAGAGCACAAGGCGCCAGTGGCGAATTTGCCAATCTTGGTGTTCTCTGGCAAATGAAAAACCTGTGGACATCGGGCCCTCATACCACCCTCATGGAGTCTGTTTCTGACCTTTTGAGCAGACACATGCACATTTGTGGTCTGCTGGAGGTCATTTTGCAGGGCTCTGGCAGTGCTCCTCCTGCTCCTCCTTGCACAAAGGCGGAGGTAGCGGTCTTGCTGCTGGGTTGTTGCCCTCCTACGGCCTCCTCCACGTCTACTGATGTACTGGCCTGTCTCCTGGTAGCGCCTCCATGCTCTGGACACTACGCTGACAGACACAGCAAACCTTCTTGCCACAGCTCGCATTGATGTGCCATCCTGGATGAGCTGCACTACCTGAGCCACTTGTGTGGGTTGTAGACTCCGTCTCATGCTACCACTAGAGTGAAAGCACCGCCAGCATTCAAAAGTGACCAAAACATCAGCCAGGAAGCATAGGAACTGAGAAGTGGTCTGTTGTACCCACCTGCAGAACCACTCCTTTATTGGGGGTGTCTTGCTAATTGCCTATAATTTCCACCTGTTGTCTATTCCATTTGCACAACAGCATGTGAAATTTATTGTCACTCAGTGTTGCTTCCTAAGTGGACAGTTTGATTTCACAGAAGTGTGATTGACTTGGAGTTACATTGTGTTGTTTAAGTGTTCCCTTTATTTTTTTGAGCAGTGTGTGTGTGTGTGTGTGTGTGTGTGTGTGTGTGTGTGTGTGTGTGTGTGTGTGTGTGTGTGTGTGTGTGTGTGTGTGTGTGTGTGTGTGTGATGTATGTATGTGTATATATATGAATATATGTATGAATATATATATATGAATATATATATGAAAATATATATGTATATATATATGAATATATATATGAATATATATATGAATATATATATATGAATATATATATATGAATATATATATATGAATATATATATATATATATATATATATGAATGGACAAAGCCATCGATCACGTGACACCATTCATTCCTATGTGAAGACTCAATAGCGCATTGAAGCCAAATGAATTCAGTTAAGGTTAAGATGGTGACATAACATACGCAGTTTGACCTAGTCCAGGAAGTGATGTTACAGGCCATCTCAGTGCTGCCTCCTCTCATTGAGTAACTCAAGTTGAAGGCCGACTGGGGTAATGCAGAATGCCATTATCAACTGAATGATCCTGTATGTGATTTAAAAACAATCCGTTCAAGGACAAACATCTGGTGTATTAGAAGCCATTATTGGTACCATCATTGTCTTCAATTTGTATTTTTACACAGATTGTCATTTTTCCATTCACTATAATGGGGGATCCTATTTACTGCAAACAAGGCCTGCAGTACCGCGGTCGGCATTGAACTTTCGTGGCTTCAATGAGAGGGGACACTCTCCCCTGATTTAGACACAACTAAAATAACTTCTCATCTCTATTTGTAGGTCACAGTTTTGTTAAAGGCCAGTGAGGATCTTTGCACAGCAACGAATTACAGAGGATCCTACAGGGAAATAATTAATGTGGACAAAAATTCACAGAAAGTCCTGTACGTCACTGTCATTCCCATGAAACCAGGCAAACACCAAATCACTGTAACGGCCCGGAGCGAGTATTATAGAGATGGCATAGAGAAACAACTTCTTGTTGTGGTGAGGCTGCCTACACCTGCTCGTGATGCTCACAGTTTAGTTGAGGACACATAAAATATTTCTTTAAAATGTTTCTCTCTCTCCCCGTTTCTGCTCATATCATAGCCAGAAGGAGTGGAGATTGCCGAACTAGAGGAAAGGTTGTTGCATCCAGATTTTATGAATGGTTTGGACCAAAACAGCTGTTTACCCTCCATTAGATCTTAAAAAATAACATGGCTTAAAGGAGTGGTTCAGAACTTTACAACTTGATGTGAGATGGTTCCTCACCTTGAAAATATTGTATGGGCGAGAGAAAGTGTAATCCATGGTTCGGCTTACTTTAAACAGCCACTACAAAATTCAGCTAACTTCAGCCACTACAAACTAACAATCAATGGAAGTATGGCTAATGTATGTTTTTACATTAAAATGGCCATATCACCTGTAAGTAAGATCAAACCAAATATGGAGTTGATTTGAGTTGATTTCAGGCGATTTGTTCTGACAAAAAAAAACATGCTCAAATGCCTTCATCACATCCATTGATTGTTAGCTTGTGGTGACTAAATTTAACTGAAGTTTGAAGTGGCAGTTTATTGAAAACCGAACTATGGATTACAAGTTATAAAATCCTGAACCACTCCTTTCAAATGTATTAAGGCCATTGTCGAGAATGTGCCAGAATGTCCTCCTGAGATTACACAGAGGCCTAAATCTATGATATCAACAACATTGGTTGATATTATGTAGGTGTGAACATATAATTGGTTATTTTTGTGTTGTTCCCTCTCAAATGAAACAGGCAAGCAGACAGGAAAAGTTGACATTAACCTGAAGAAGAAGCTTCCAGACACAGTGTCAAGTACTTACATCACTATAGAAGGTATCCTCAACCTAAAAGATTGCTTATTCTAATAAAAATAAGTGTGTTGTGACTACTATATATTTAAAAGAAAACATTAATGAAACAATCCAGTAGTTTTTGATGTTTTGCTGTCAGTGTGTAGCCTGGTGGAACCAGCCTCATTGCTGAATTTACCATTCTGTTTCACGTCATGTATCAGTCTGGCCTTCCTCCAATAGATGGGTATTTGGAATAAGTTAGCAAATGACTGATCAAATCACCATCCTCTCAGAAGCAATGGATGGGTTTATGACAAAATGCCACGTGGCCAAACACTGCTTTGAATTCGGCCGTCCTCTGATTGGTTGATGGTGATCCAATTGCAGACAAGTTCGTTTTGAATAATGCCCCTCATTACAGACGTTGGCTCAAAACAGAAGTAGGCCAGACTGATATGTGAAGAGAAATGGAGTGGTGAAATCCAATCAAATTTTATTTGTCACATGCGCCGAATACAACAGGTGTAGTAGACCTTACAGTGAAATGCTTACTTAGAAGCCCTTAACCGACAATGCAGTTTTAAGAAAATACCAACAACAACAAAAAGTAAGAGATAAGCGTAACAAATAATTAAAGAGCAGCAGTAAATAACAATAGCAGGGCTATATACACGGGGGTACTGGTACAGAGTCATAGTCAATGTGCGAGGGGCACAGGTG
The DNA here is from genome assembly GCF_036934945.1 of Oncorhynchus masou masou. Taxonomy (NCBI): domain Eukaryota; kingdom Metazoa; phylum Chordata; class Actinopteri; order Salmoniformes; family Salmonidae; genus Oncorhynchus; species Oncorhynchus masou. The sequence continues at coordinate 17,493,799 of NC_088214.1, forward strand.
TCGAGGTAATTGAGATAATATATACATGTATGTAGAGTTATTAAAGTTAGAGTTATTAAATCAAATTTATTTATATAGCCCTTCTTACATCAGCTGATATCTCAAAGTGCTGTACAGAAACCCAGCCTAAAACCCCAAACAGCAAGCAATGCAGGTGTAGAAGCACGGTGGCTTTCTAGGGAAAACTCCCTAGAAAGGCCAAAACCTAGGAAGAAACCTAGAGAGGAACCAGGCTATGTGGGGTGGCCAGTCCTCTTCTGGCTGTGCCGGGTGGAGATTGTAACAGAACATAGCCAAGATGTTCATAAATGACCAGCATGGTCAAATAATAATAATCACAGGCAGAACAGTTGAAACTGAAGCAGCAGCACGGCCAGGTGGACTGGGGACAGCAAGCTTGTTATGCATAGATAATAACAGAGAGTAGTAGCAGCGTTCCGGGAGCGGAGGTGGGCCTATGAAAATAGTCTGGGTAGCCATTTGATTAGCTGTTCAGGTACCGCTTGCCATGCAGTAGCAGAGAGAACAGTCTGACTAAGGTGGCTGGAAACTTTGACAATTCTTAGGGCCTTCCTCTGACACCGCCTGGAATACAGGTCCTGGATGGCAGGAAGCAAGCTTGGCTCCGGTGATGTACTGGGCTGTGCGCACTACCCTCTAGTGCCTTGCGGTCGGAGGCCGAGCATTTGCCATACCAGGCAGTGATGCAACCCTTTTGAGGATCTGAGGACCCATGCCAAATCTTTTCAGTCTCCTGAGGGAGAATAGGTTTTGTTGTGCCCTCTTAACGACTGTCTTGGTGTGCATGGACCATGTTAGTTTGTTGATGTGGGTGCCAAGGAACTTGAAGCTCTCAATCTGCTCCACTACAGCCCCGTCAAAGAGAATGGGGGCGTACTCGGTCCTCCTTTTCCTGTAGGCCACAATCATCTCCTTTGTCTTGATCACGTTGAGGGAGAGGTTGTTGTCCTTGCACCACATGTTCAGGTCTCTGACCTCCTCCCTATAGCCTGTCTCATCGTTGTCGATGATCAGGCCTACCACTGTTGTCATCAGCAAACTTAATGATGGTGTTGGAGTCATGCCTGGCCGTGCAATCATGAGTGAACAGGGAGTGCAGGATGGGGCTGAGCACGCACCCCTGAGGGGACCCCATGTTGAGGGCCAGCATGGCAGCATGTGTTGTTACCTACCCTTACCACCTGGGGGCGGTCCGTCAGGAAGTCCAGGATCCAGTTGCAGAGGGAAGTGTTTTTAGTCCCAGGGTCCTTGGCTTAGTGATGAGCTTTGAGGGCACTGTGGTGTTGAACGCTGAGCTGTAGTCAATGAATAGCATTCTCACATAGGTGTTCCATTTGTCCAGGTGTGAAAGGGCAGTGTGGAGTGCAATAGAGATTGCATCATCTGTGGATCTGTTGGTGCAGTATGCAAATTGGAGTGGGTCTTAGGTTTCTGGGATAATGGTGTTGATGTGAGGCATGACCAGCCTTTCAAAGCATTTCATGGTTACAGACATGAGTGCTATGAGTCGGCAGGCTACCTTAGTGTTCTTGGGCACAGGGACTATGGTGGTCTGCTTGAAACATGTTGGTATTACAGACTCGGACTGGGAGAGGTTGAAAATGTCAGTGAAGATACTTGCCAGTTGGTCAACGCATGCTCGGAGTACACATCCTGGTAATCCGTCTGGCCCTGCGGCCTTGTGAATGTTGACCTGTTTGAAAGTCTTACACACATCGGCTGCGGAGAGCGTGATCACGCAGTCATCCGGAACAGCTGCTGCTCTCATGCATGTTTCAGTGTTACTTGCCTCGAAGCGAGCATAGAAGTTATTTAGCTCGTCTGGTAGGCTTGTGTCACTGTGCAGCTCTTGGTTGTGCTTCCCTTTGTAGTCTGTAATAGTTTGCAAGCTCTGCCACATCCAACAAGCGTCGGAGCCGGTGTAGTATGGTTCGATCTTACTCCTGTATTGACGCTTTGCCTGTTTAATGGTTAGCCGGAGGGCAATGCAGGATTTCTTATAAGCTTCCGGGTTAGTGTCCCTCTCCTTGAAAGCAGCAGCTCTTCCCTTTAGCTCAGTATGAATGTTGCCTGTAATCCATGGCTTCTGGTTGGGGTATGTACGTACAGTCACTGGGGTGACAACGTCCTTAATGCACTTATTAATAAAGCCAGTGACTGATGTGGTGTACTCCTCAATGCCATCGGACGAATCCTGGAACATATTCCAGTCTGTGCTAGCAAAACAGTCCTGTAGTTTAGCATCTGCTTCATCTGACCACTTCTTTGACTGAGTCACTGGTGCTTCCTGCTTTAATTTTTGCTTGTAATTTTTGCTTGTACGTATCTCTGTGTGTGGAGTAAATGTGGTCTAGAATTTTTTTCTCCCTCTGGTTGCACATTTAACATGCTGATAGAATTAAAACTGACTTAAGTTTCCCTGCATTAAAGTCCCCGGCCACTAGGAGCGTTTTCCTGCTTGCTTATGGCCGTATACAGCTCATTGGGCGTGGTTTTAGTGCCAGCATCGGTCTGTGGTGGTATGTAGACAGCTACGAAAAATTCAGATATACCTAGAGTTTATGATAAGCAGTAGACCACACTACCTCAGGCGAGCGAAACCTTAGATATCGTGCACCAGCTGTTGTTTACATATATGCATATGCGCGCGCCTTGTCTTACCAGAGGCTGCTGTTCTGTCCTGCCGATGGAGTATATAACCCGCCAGTTGTATGTTCTTAACGTCGTCGTTCAGCCACGACTCGGTGAAACACAAGATGTTACAGTTTTTAATGTCCCGTTTGGAGGATGTACGTGCTTTCAGCTCGTCTCATTTATTTTCCAGCGATTGAACATTAGCTAGCAGGACGGAAGGCAAGGGCAGATTAGCCACTCGTCGCCTGATCCTCACAAGGCACCCGGATCTTTTTCCATGAAATCTGTTTCCTTCTCCAGCGAATCACAGGGATCTGGGCCTGGTCGGGTGTCTGTAGTAGTATATCCTCTCATCCGACTTGTTGAAGAATAACCTCAAAATCAAATCAATCTTTGTCCAGTTTGAGGTGAGCAATCGCAGTTCGGATGTCCAGAAGCTCTTTTTGGTTATAAGAGACGGTAGCAGCAACATTATGTAAAAAAACAAGTTTAGAACAACAGGGAAAAAAATAAAAATAATAGCATGCTTGGTTGAGAGCCGATAAGATGGCAGCCCTCCCCTCCGGCGCCATTGTGAATGCAGCGATCGTTCTGGTTCTACCAGGCCCAGTGTATATATGACAAAATAATTTACATGTGGGCTAATAAGCATCATCCGGTATAGGCTGCATATATCGGGTAAACCCGATCATTACAATTTTGTAGCTAGCATGAACGGTGTCAAATAGATTACAGTATTTGGAATTTGCCTTTCTAAAACAAGAAAACACAAGTTTAAAATGTTGTCTTGGATTAGGGGACTCCCTGGCAGATACAGTAATCAACTCCATTGGTGGCGCAGTGCTGAGTAAACTCATTAAGATGCCGGGTGGCTGTGTCGAGCAGAACCTGATTTCAATGACTGCCCCCATCATCGCCACACACTACCTGGACCACGCCAATGCCTGGGAGGAGGTGGGAGTGGAGAGGAGAGCTGAGGCGCTTGAATATGTAATGCAAGGTGAATATACTGTACCATAGAGGCATCACCTGCTTTCTTTGGTGGACATGTGTACATGTTATACCCCTGAAAGGAGGAAATAGATCACATGGAGATGTAGCTTCGGCTTCAAGTTGTTTGTAATGAGTGAGCTGGGAAGCCCTGTGCACCCCTATAAGAATTCCTAGGTATAACCAATCGAACGCAGAACAGACATCAATTGGGTACACAGATCGCATTATCAACATTCAGATAAATGAATAGCTTATTACATACTGGTACGCATTATGATTCTCTATTATTATTTTGTTATTATTAAGGCACTTTTAATTCTATCACATATAATCAAACGTCCTTTTCTCTTCCTCTCTTTCTCCAAATATCGCCCCCACTCTCTCATGTTGTTGATTTCCATAGGCTATCGAAAACACCTTGGTTACAGAAACTCTGATGACACGTATCCTCCATATGAAAATGCTAAAATCCCAAGCACATGGTAAGTGAATTTATCAGTTTCGTCTCACTGGGCCTCAATTGTCATTGGTGTATGCAGTTGCATGAATGGTTGTGTATCATTGTAGATTTACCTGCATTATGGTGGTTAGTTACAATTGTTAAACACATCAGCCTTCTCTTGTGAAACAGAGAGCCACACATCAGCGTTCTGATTCCTAAACTTGTGAAAATCAACCCTATGGATAATCACATTTTAAAACAACATGATTTTCAAGTTTTTCAGTTATTTTAAGAATGTTAATACAATACAATTTAGTTCTCAAATGTAAGCTCTTACAAACTGAGCCATACAGGACTGCTTACATCAGACTGACTGTATGATATGACTCATCAGGCTCCAGAATAGACAATACTGTGTCTTGGTCCCCAGGGTGACAGCTTACACTGCCAAGGTGTTTGCAATGGTGTATATGTTTGGGGACGTGGAGGATATTAGAGTGTGCAAACCTTTGGAGTTCCTTATAAAAAAACAGAACTCTGCGGGAACTTTTCAAGAAGACGCTCCAATCCGAAATTGGTGGCTCACAGTAAAGTTGTTTATCTCATTTATACTTTTTGTCCACTATTATAAATAGAAAACATAAAATCATGTTAAGCAAACATGTTTGGTAAATCCCTTTGAAATGTACTATTTGTCCTGTAGACTTTTGTATGTTTCAGGTTATGTAAGCACAAGTTTTAGCACTAATATTGTACTATGTTCAAAGCTATAATTTCCTTGACTAAAAGCTGTTCTTCCATCTCCACTCAGGGTGGGATACATACGGAAGGAGATGTGGCAACAACTGCTTTTGTTCTGATAGCCATGCAAGAGACCCTCGGGATCTGTAAGGATATACACACGGTAAATTAGGATAAATAACTTTAAGGGGATGCATTGTTGATGGTTTGAGTAGCCTACGTTTTGACTTAGTGAAAATTAGTATTGATCACTACATTTGTAAGTCTGTTAGATGGTCTGAAGAAAAATTACATCAGTTTTTTTCTGCAGTGGACAATTGGGGCGAGGCTGTAATAGTTGGGTACACGGTAGCATCAGTGAAGACTACTGTGCTGCTCAGTAATGGGGACCTCTATTCTGCGATGAATATGGAATTCTGGTTATTGTTTCAGATTTAAGAGGTCAAACTATTAACAAATTATTAGTTATTAATTATTAGTCTCATTATGGTGTCATTCTTCTTCTATGTGTGTGTGTTTCCCATAGGACCTAGATAGAGCCATGAAGAAATCCTTAGATTACATATTTAATGCACTTCCTGCTCAATCCAGTCCCTACTCTGTAGCCATATCTTCCTATGCCCTGGCACTGACTAAAAAACCTGAATGGAAAGAGGAAATCTTAAAACAATTGGATCGAACAAGCACAGGTAATATTTTCAGTGCTAATGTTAGTGTTTCTTTCATCCATTGTTTCCCCCAGTTATCTCTTAAAGCCATTTTACTGTGTTCTCTCAAATACACTGAGTCTACAAAACATTAGGAATACATGTGTAGGCCGTCATTGTAAATAAGAATTTGTTCTTAAGACTTGCCTAGTTAAATAAAGGTAAAAAATAAATAATAATAATAATTCCATGACATAGACTGACCAGGTGAAAGCTATGATCCCTTATTGATGTCACTTGTTAAATCCATTTCAATCAGTGTAGATGAAGGATTTGTAAGCCTTGAGGCAATTAAGACATGGATGTTGTGTGTGAGCCATTCAGAGAGTGAATGACCATGACAAAAGATTTAAGTGCCCCTGAACAGGGTGTGGTAGTGGGTGCTACGTACACTGGTTTGAGTGTCTAAAATTGCAACGCTGCTAGATTTTTCAGGCACAACAGTTTCCTGTGTGTATCAAGAATCATCAGCCAAAGTACATTCAGCCAACTTGACACAACTGTGGGAAGCATTGGAGACAACATAGGCCCGCATCACTATGGAATGTTTTCGTCCACGCCACGTTGAATTGAAACTGTTCTGAGGGTCAAACAGGGTGCAGCTCAATATTAGGAATATTAGTCTTGTCTGAAATGCCTGTTAGTCTTATTAGTCTTGTCTGTAATGCCTTTTAATCTTATTAGTCTTGTCTGTAATGCTTTTTAATCTTATTAGTCTTGTCTGTTAGTCTTATTAGTCTTGTCTGTAATGTCTTTGACCCCGGTAAGACTAGTTGTCGCCATTGGCCGTCAGCTATTTTTTTTTTTTTTACCTTTATTTACCAAGGCAAGTCAGTTAAGAACAAATTCTTATTTACAATGATGGCCTACACCGGCCAAACCCGGACAATGCTGGGCCAATTGTGCACCTCCCTATGGGACTCCCAGTCACAGCCGGTTGTGATACAGCCTGGATTTGAACCAGGGTGTCTGTGGTGACGCCTCTAGCACTGAGATGCAGTGCCTTAGACCGCTACGCCACTCAGGAGCCCAATAATGGGGATCCTTAAACATCAAATTCTTATTTCTTTGATATTAAATCTCTCTTTGTTAGTAATTTTTCTGTACCTATCAGACTTTCACCCTGTACCTGTCTCTTTCCATCTTTCCTCAGAGGGCACTCATTGGGGTGGAAATGATGATAAAGGGGTGGAGGCAACAGGGTATGCACTTTCAGCACTCGTGACACTGGGTGAGCTTAAGAGATCAGAGGCTGTGAGTGACTGGCTGGTGGCCAAGAGTCAAGCAAATGGCCAATTTGGGAGCACACAGGTAACAACAGTAAATGGTACTACTCATGGAAGTAAACACAGCCTTTCATTTCAATGGTTTACGCTCTTGTCTCCCTCCCCCTCATCCCCACCCCACTCCCTTCTATCTCCTCTACTTGCTTCGTGTTTCTCTCTCCAGTGCACCATAGTGGTGTTCCAGGCCCTTTCTCTGTTCCAAAAACAGAAGCCTGCCCCACCGGGTAATGACATAAGATTAAGCCTTTCTGTCAACAGCCCTGTCCGCACGGGCAAAAGCAGCTCTATCGAATGGAATTTAGACCAGAGATCCAGGTTTATGTCACGATCTGAAAGGGTGAGTGAGTTACATTGGATGAGCAAACCAATTTGAACAACACAGGCAAATATGGTGTAGTGGCTTTTGCATTCTAGTGGCTTTATTTTATATGCACTTGATTACTGCAGATACCACAGCTGACGGATTTCACTTTCGAAGCAAAGGGGTCAGGGAGAGCAAAATTAAAGGTGTGTGGATCATTCCAGCTGTATTTGGATATTTGTGCACAATAAATATTTCAGTTAATGTAGTATACTCGATGTGTTTGAATATTCTTCCCATACTCATGATAAAATGATATCTATGACATACTGTAAGAATTCTGATACTGTCATCATTGTGCTCTTTTCAGGTCCTGACAACATACTACGCCATGCTTGTGAAAGAGCAGTCAGTTTGCAAAGGATTTAACATGAGCCATTCAATAGAAAAGATTAGTATGTTCCTGTTTTTCTGAAGAATAGCTTTACTCAACCCCTTTTGTCCAAGTGTCTTTATGTTATCACTGTTATTTGATCACACCATATTTTAATTACAACCATTTTTTTGCCAGTACACTTTGGATGTAACTGCTCTGTTTTTATGCAGATGAAGCACAGGCTCCAGACGGTGTTGTCGGTGTCTACAAACTGACCATATGTGTTAGGTGAGAACTAAGGGAAGTTACAGTATACTGTACGTACATGTGGATGATATGATCCTGTTATGTTAGCAGACAGTGAAGAGCAGACAGTAGAGAGGAAAACTACATAATTACACATTTATCTGCAGCTATATACAAAATATAGATTGAGAACACACATATTTGAGGATCTCAGAATTTCCCTTGTTGTTCCCTTGTGCATATGCTTACAGTATGTATTGTGGTAGAAGTTTTGGAAGTGACTGATGGGTATCAAAGTACTATATGTAAATGTATTTACAGTAGTGTTGGTGGTGTGGAAGATCTGAATTAACATATTACATATGTATCTCTCTCTCTAAATGTAGGCCTCTTGAAGGGACCTCCAACAAGATGGCCATTCTGGATGTATCTCTTCCTTCAGGTTTTGTGCCTGACTATACAAGTCTTAATGAGGTACAGTCATCAAAACAAAGTAGCAGTATGTATAAAGTATCATTTCCATGTTTGTATCTACACTATACACAATAAAAGGATATACTCCTTCACTAATTGATCATGGAACTCTGAGCTACAGATCATTCCATATGTTTCTGTGTTTGTAGTTGTTGTCTCGCAGGGACAAGTTGATTCACTTCTACCAACTGGACAAGGAGCTTTCTGATAAAGGATCTCTCATTATTCACATATACGATGTAAGTAATTTGGAAACCTATTGAGAACACTGGCAAAGGTAGAGAGTAAGGGGCATTCTAAGTCAGATAAAAAAAAACTATTCCTTATTTTTAAACAACCTGCGTTAGAACTACAACAACTAAGAAAGCACCATAGAGCATTATGGATGTAAAAATGTGTGTAGTGGCTTGCAAATTGGAAGGTACAGTTTACTTGACCAGGAAAAGCACTGGGCCCTAAGGTAAGACAAATTTTTCCTGACCTTGTGAACTGA